>NW_024537382.1:2864-27864 GCF_016097555.1 Gigantopelta aegis | reverse complement strand
ATCTCAACCATATGGTCATTTTGACAGTCGTAGAGAAAAAACCCACTACATTTTTCAACTAGTGGCAAGGAATCTTTTATCTTATATATGCTATGTGGTATGAATCGTAGCCGGGTTTACTGCGTTCCAACCAGTTGACCGTGCCTGTGGAAAATTGCATATAAAACATCCATTTCTGCTTTATCGATAGGAGTAGCCTACGTGGATAAAGAGAATAAACTCTTTGTCATTCGTTAAACCAACTGTCGAAATATCCATATCGTAAACATCAGGAGCCGACTTCATCAACTACGTCCAAGTTAAACAATTCTTAGTCCTCAGACCATGTGTTCTTAAAGTATTATTTTATATAGAATTTCTTAATTTAGTCCAAAATCTGACAACTGTTTAGGGAAGCTTGTCCAATATCAGTAAAGCTGTATCCTAACTGGGAGCGTGCGACGCGAGCGATGCGAGCGACACGACAATATTTATATCCTAACCAGACGCGACAATAACGACAAACGTCTTTTTAAAATTGTTATCAACAGTAGAAACCGCCAAGTAAAAGTTGTTTGATTAGTTAATATATGTTTGTCGCTCGTGTCGCGCGACAAAAAATAGAAACAATTCCTATCGGTATTGTGTCGCGCGCTCGACTACAGGAATCTGTCGCGCCGTACGCGTGTGGTTAGGATGCTGCAATTGAATCAATGGTTTCTAAAAAAAAATCGCTCGCGTCGCACACGTCAGGTGAGGATGCAGCTTTAGACACGGTATGCACGTGCATCGAGACAAGCAAACAAAACTATTCTTGAACTGTTATCCAACTTAACTATAATCGTTTACCACTTGAGTATACATTTTTGTGTTTACGATTTTACATTCAAACCTATTAACAACAAATTGTTAATAACTAAAAACGGTTTTAAAGTAAACCAAAAACAACAAAAGCGATTGATTATTCTTAACTACACACACTCTCTAACTCTCTACTTATTGCTCTCTGGTTTTCTCTCACTCTCTATTTCTCGCTCTCTGTTTTTCTCACTCTATTTCTCGCTCTCTGTTTCTCTGTCACTCTCTATTTCTCGCTCTCTGTTTCTCTCTCACTCTCCATTTCTCGCTCTCTGTTTCTCTCTCACACTCTTTTTCTCGCTATCTGTTTCTCTCTCACTATTTATTTCTCGCTATCTGTTTCTCTCTCACTCACTATTTCTCGTTCTCTGTTTCTCTCTCACTCTTTATTTCTCGCTATCTGTTTCTCTCTCACTCTCTATTTCTCACTCTCTGTTTCTCTCTCACTCTCTATTTCTCGCTATATGTTTCTCACTCTCTATTTCTCGCTATCTGTTTCTCACTCTCTTTCTCTCTTTCTCGCTCTCTGTTTCTCTCTCACTCTCTATTTCTCGCTCTCTGTTTCTCTCTCACTCTCAATTTCTCGCTCTCTGTTTCTCTCTCACTCTCTCTCTCTCTCTCTCGCTCTCTGTTTCTCTCTCACTCTCAATTTCTCGCTCTCTGTTTCTCTCTCACTCTCTATTTCTCGCTCTCTGTTTTTCTCTCACTCTCTATTTCTCGCTCTCTGTTTCTCTCTCTTTATTTCTCGGTCTCTGCTTTACTCTCACTCTCTCTCGTTCTCTGTTTCTCTCTCACTCTCTAGTTCTCGCTCTCTGTTTCTCTCTCACTCTCTATTTCTCGCGCTGTTTCTCTCTCACTCTCTATTTCTCGCTCTTTGTTTCTCTCTCACTCTTTATTTCTCGCTCTCTGTTTTTCTCTCACTCTCTTTTTCTCGCTCTCTGTTTTCCCTTACTATATTTCTCGCTCTCTGTTTCTCTTTCACTCTGTATTTCTCGCTCTCTGTTTTTCCCTCACTATATTTCTCTCTCTGTGTTTCTCTCTCACTCTGTATTTCTCGCTCTCTGTTTTTCCCTCACTATATTTCTCGCTCTCTGTTTCTCTTTCACTCTGTATTTCTCGCTCTCTGTTTTTCCCTCACTATATTTCTCTCTCTCTGTTTCTCTCTCACTCTGTATTTCTCGCTCTCTGTTTCTCTCTCACTCTATTTCTCGCTCTCTGTTTCTTCCTCACTCTCTGTTTCTGTCTGTCTGTCTGTCTGTCTCTCTGTCTCTGTCTCTCTCTCTCTCTCTCTCTCTCTCTCTCTCTCTCTCTCTCTCTCTCTCTCTCTCTCTCTCTCTCACACACACACACACACACACACACACACACACACACACACACACACATATATAAACAATGCATACGCTAGCGCGTACATATATATGCGCGCACACGCACGCACATACATATTGACTACCACGTTTCTATTCTGCCAAATTATCTAATTTGATACAATTGACCTGCATCAAACAACAAATAACAGAAAGTTGGACTTAGTTGGTGAAGTAGATTGTAAGTAGCCGTAGTTTCAATGTACTGAGGTGTTGTTAAAGAGATATTAATTTTATGTCCTCCAATCACAACTATTTCCCCTGCCACAATTTATAATAACATGTCATCTCATAACAATGGGAATTAATAGACTCACAGACATAACATCCTGGCTAGGTTCTACAACATAATTATTATTATACCTATTAATATGATGTTTGGATCTGTAATGTGCTAAGCTACATTTAGATGCCATTAATAGCGTAGCACAGAATACATGGCCGTAGTAGGATGTTTTGTTTGGGGGGGGGGGGGGCAACTAAGTTTACACCTAGTCTAAAACTTCTTACGGAGCTTAATAACATGTCATCTCATAAAATTTTTATTAAAGAAATATTAATATGATGTTTGGATCTTAATGTGCCCCCCTACATTTAGATGCCATTAATAGCGTAGCACAGAATACATGGCCGCAGCTACGGCCCTGGAATGTGTGCCCCATATTCACTTAGGTGACTGGCTTGTCCGTCCTGGGCACAACTTCATATATATATATGTGCGGAAGATTTTGCCCAGGATAGAGGTCAATAATCCCAGTTATGTTTCATTTTATATTTGCAGTCCGATATCGCAGGAATGGTGTTCATGTGTACAGTTCTTTAGCAGTGAACCAGACTAACACGGGTCATCTGTGTGGTGCAGCCACGATAAATAGTCCGGGTGTAACACGTATTACCTGTGACACCACGGCTCAGTACATCACACTGTACCAGGGGACTAACAACACTCATGGCGCTGGAACGGCAATGGATTTTTGTGAAGTTGAAGTATTTAGTGAGTTAATACATTAATAATAGTTGAAATAAATTGATAAAGTCCAGTGACCAATTAACGAAGACAAAGATTTGATGGTGGTTTTCAAATCTTCAAAGCAATTCACAATTTGGTTTTATTTTCACAGGACTCGTCTGGGAAAGTCAAAGAGACAGTTTCTCATTTGTATCTACCATTTGTTTATATGTGAAATGTATTTTATCTTGATGGGCGAGTTTTTTTTTATTAAGTTCATAAAAAGAACAAATAAAAACTAATGACAAATGCAATGCATTGACGCTGTAAACCTTTTTGTTTTCACTTTTATGATGTTAATAGGTTATCGGAAGGAAGGAAGGAAATGTTTTATTTAACGACGCACTCAATACATTTTATTTACGGTTATATGGCGTCTGACATAGGGTTAAGGACCACACAGATATTGAGAGAGGAAACCCGCTGTCGCCACTTCATGGGCTGCTCTTTTTAATAAGCAGCAAGGGATCTTGTATATGCACCATCCCACATACAGGATAACACATACCACGGCCTTTGGTATACTAATCGTGGTGCACTGGCTGGAGCGAGAAATAGCCCAATGGGCCCACCGACGGGGATCGATCCCAGACCGACCGCGCATCAAACGAATGTATTACCACTGGACTACGTCTCGCCCCAGGTTATCGGACATCTAAATAAAATATGTACGCGCCATGAATGGGAGGGGTTGAATATCACACGCAAAGAGCGTATTGGAGGGAGGGAGTTCATGACATACTCTATCAAAATGTACCAGTGTAACTGGTCCGGTGTCACAGTTTCAAATTCCTCCCGTATTAAAATTACTCCCCGGTAATTTGAACCTAGTTTCAGATTACCGGGGGTTGTTTGAACCTAGTTTCAGATTACCGGAGGTTGTTTGAACCTAGTTTCAGATTACCCCCGGGGTAGTTGAACCTAGTTTCAAGATACCCCCCCCCCCCTTAGTTTCAAACGACCCCCGGGGGTAGCCTGACACTGGGGGGTTACTTGCACATATATGGTAGTTTCAAATTACCCCAAGTTTCGGATTAACCCATTTAATATCTCAAACTAGACGGCGATTCATGAACGTCTTGTGAATTAGACCAATTTTACACATCTATCACTCATCGTGTACAACGTAAGATGTCACATTTTGGTTTGTATTCTCGAAATACTTGCTAAAACATAAATTCTGATATCCACTCTATCTAGGTTTCCATACTTTTTATGCAAAATATGTGTTCGTGTAATATGAATTTTCATATTTTATAGGAATACTTAATATATAATTATATCAACGTTTCGATGTAAAAAATATACCCTATTTGTGAAAATTACTGGTTGTTGGGTGGGGGTAATTTGAAACTACGGGGGGTACTCTGAACCTAGGTTCAAATTACCCGGGGGGTAACCTGAACCGGGGGGTAATTTGAACCTATTACACCGGGTTAGGGTAAAAAAAAAGAAATTAAAATGAAGTTTGTTTAAAACGTTAAATAATTGTATTTCGATGTTGACCTGCACATGAGAGGGCAGGATGGGTAGTTATGAATGGTTCCTGTTTATTATATGCAATAATACGGATATGTTTAAAAGGTAGGCTACCGCTTTAACAATACTGAACCATTACTTTGAGGTACGTTTTTACCAAATCTGTTCCATTTTCGCCAACGAAAATGTTGTTGTTGGTTTTTTTTTTTGTTTTTTGTGTGTAGTGGTTCCATTTTACCTGAACCGTTTGTGGCTTACGTTTGCTAGACTTTTTTTCACTCAACACGTGTAACCGAATAAACTTTTCGAGAAGTCAAAATAGTTCGGGAAAGTTTCCATCATTCGGTGTCGCTGAACGCAGCCTACTTCATGAATAATCGGACAATTAATTCAAAAATATGAAGGCAAGTTTACTTACTTGCATACTCCCTAGAAACGTTATTCTCGCCCTCGATGTCAGTCAGCCCTCCCCGTCCCCCCAATGTCTACTTGCTTCAACCGCGCCTGGAGATTTGTCGTCTGGTCTCTTCTGGTTTCTTCCTAGAATTAAATTTTTATGGTAGAAATATAGACGCTATTCTGTCGATATAATGCGTCACGTGTTTTAATAATGTTGGCATTTATCTTGGAATTCTCCAAGTGGCGGAGGTATCCCAAACGTTTGAGAGGTTCACCCCTATTTTTAATCAGGAGGCTTTGATGATATGAGAAACACCTCTAAACCTTTGTTCCCGTAAATTTGTCACGGAACATATTGATTTTCCACACACACACACACACCCATCAAACTTAAAAAAGTGTATTAAGTTTTATAAAAAACATCCCATAACATGCATACATACATACGTACATACATACATACATACACACATGCATACTGTGGGCTGACCCCCCCCCCCCCCCCCCCCCCCCCCCCCCCCCCCCCCGAAAATCCAGGCTACGCCATTGCAAGGTACAATGCAGCTTTATACAATATGTTAAGTAATATAATAATACAATTTTAGAGCATATTGTTTTGCATAATATTTGAAAACAATTAATCTAAATCAACCCACACATGCAGACACAAACGCACACGTGTACTCACAAACACACTCAAAAAGACGAAAACTAAACATATGCACGAACAGGCAAAAACTAAATAAATTATTTTCTTTTTTTAAATAAAGGTAAAACATTATACTGACGGAAAGAAATAAGGGAACACATAAATTGAAGATACTCCCCGAGTGACTTGTGATATCATAATTTATCAACAGGAGTTGATAAAAATATGAAATCCGAGGCTTGCCGAGGATTTTTATAATTTTATCAACGAGTGCTGTTAAATTATGATATCACAAGACACGAGCGTGGTATTATTTTTATCATTCATTATCATTAGTTTCATTTGCCACAATTGTAAACAATGTCAGTAATGTGAGTTGAATATCACTATATTTGGCAGCGGTAGACTCGTTATGACAGTGGCATGACGTCACTAACAATATGATTAGCCCTGACACATACAGAGTGACGTAACAAAAAATGTCTTGTGATTACAGTTTGACAAATTTAGATTATAAAAAGCGATATCTCCTTGTAGAATATTGCAGGAGAGATCGCAAATTATAGTGCCAGCGATATCTCCTACAAAAGCCTTTAATGAATGATAAACAGTAATATCAAAGTTTGACTTCACCCAAATTCCTTATCTATGGTATCAGCAAGTCACGAGTGTTACTGATATTACATCCCACATTACGTCTATGTACTGTACACATGCATTTCTAATCTAATACAATAATACTGAATTAAATGTAGTCTCAGATATCATGTGTTCCCCTATTTCTTTCCATCAGTATATGTAATTTCTACAGGGTATAAAATATCAGGACTATTACCCTACATATGTCACAGTAGTGGAGTACTGGATGGGATGAACACGTAGTAGCTTCATATTAGACAATGTGTTGCGGCGATGGCAAGCTAATCGTACAACAGTTTAGTGACATATGACGTTTCTGTTTTATACACTAATACATAGTAAAGATATCTTGCTGCTATTATTATAATTTGTTTATATGATTAAAATCACTTTACCTGTTCGTATTACAAACTATGTAACACAGTTAATATTTATATCTGATGAATGCTCGACTGAACTAAACATTTAGAAAATAAACCACCAGTCAATAGGTATATTAATGTATTAAGTTGTTCCATCTTCAGTTTGTGATGCTGGTACGTTTGGAGACAAATGCACTGAGTTCTGCCACTGTCAAGGTCAACCCTGTAACTATACATCTGGAGAATGCAAGGGTGGATGTAAACAAAATTGGGCTGGAACGCAGTGTAATGGTATGATAATAAGTACTATGTCAACCCTGTAACAACAGCAACATTAATTTCAAACTATGCTTATTTAATCACTTCTTTAAAATAAAATACAAACACGTATTACATCTTTTACTAAGTTACATCAAAATGCTCGACGTTGATACATTTATAAATTTTAATATTTAAATTTGTATACGAAACTTAAAAGCTGCACTGAGCCAACATTATTTTGTACTTGCATACATTTAATTCACCATAATTGGTTTCTATAATATGAGCTGCATGTCTGCGTGAATTTATATAACAAAATATTGCCCTTTATCTAAATGGGTAGGGATATGAAATAAAATAATACCGAGAGCCATTATTTTAAGGATAAACTTTACCTTATTGAAATGTGTATTTGATGTTATTTTCTAATTACTTATATGTACGAACATTTCTCTGTTGTATTCTAATCACTTATATGTACAAGTATTTCCCTGCTATAGTCTAATCAGTTATATGTACGAGTATTTCTCTGTTATCTTCTAATCTGTTATATGTACGAGTGTTTTTCTCTGTTATCTTCTAATCAGTTATATATACGAGTGTTTCTCTGTGTTATTTTCTAATGTGTTATATGTATGAGCGTTTCTCTGTTATTTTCTAAACAGTTATATGTACCTTTTTTTTTAATGCGTTATATGTACGAATATTTATCTGTGTAATCTTGTAAACAGTTATATGTGCAAGTGTTTCTCTGTGTTATCTTCTAATCAGTTATATGTGCGAGTGTTCACCTACATTATATTCTAATCAGATACATGCACGAGTGTTTCTTGATGTTATTTTCAGTTTGTGATTCTGACCACTATGGCTCTCTGTGCAGTGCTGGTTGCTCCAACAGACACTGTGATCAGACTAACGGAATATCCAGGTGTGACAAAATAACAGGGCGATGTGAGACTGGGTGTGAATCAGGCTGGACTGGACCAGATTGTACAAAAAGTAAGATCATTATTACATTCATAAGCATTATATTAACTTATAACAATCTTTTCCTGACTTCTTTTAATAATCGTTCGTTTACCATTATCAACATTTTCATAAGTGTAAAAACAGTACGCTGAGGAGCGGTTAGGGTAATACCAACTGTGAATGAGGTATATATATATATATATATATATATAGTGTGTGTGTGTCTCTGTGTCTCTCTCTCTCTCTGTGTGTGTGTGTGTGTGTGTGTGTGTGTTGTACTACATTACATAAGCATGAGCTACTTTTCCTACTAGGTCTTCAACTCTGAAAGTTGAAATGCGAACTTTTGACATTCTCCATGCCATACATGCGTCGAAAGAGGGATGCAAAGGACACTAGGTCTTGTACTCTGAAAGTTTTAAAGCGAATTCAAATAACTAACCTGTCCAGTTGCCGCCATTGTCGGAAGCATTTGCACAAACAATTCGCCAATTTGTAGCATTAGAGAGATTTGACAGATCACTAAAACGATGAAACATTGAAACAGATCTAACGAAAACTGTGTTCCAAACGTGAATTAAACTCGCCTTGGGGAACAGCATCCAACGTGCAGATTGTGTTTGAAGATATACCAAGACTGTTTACAAGTACATTGTTAGTATTTCACTGAAAGCAATAGCAATACAGTTTGAGTGGCATTTAATTGATTTCCAAGGCTACATAATAACTTCAGGGATGAAAAATGCGTGTTTGAAGATATACTAATGTTGTCATGTAGAATAGTATATCTATGTTTAGAATGTGAAATATAGCTGCTATGCAAGGTATTGTTAATATTATTGACTGTGAAGGACATACACTTTCTTGCAGCGTTTTGCTTTTATTATTACAGAATGTTCAAATGGTAGCTATGGCAAAGATTGTAACGGATCCTGCATAACCAGACATTGTCTTGGAAACTCGCCATGTGATCACGTGACTGGGAAATGTGTATATGGCTGTGATCGGGGATATGCACTACTTGACTGCACTACGAGTATGTGTGTTATAGTTTGTTTAATAAACAGTGTGTGCGAGAAAAATGGTAAATAAATAATTTACTGATGTAACATGCATGCAGGCAACACCAGTAAGAAAATAGCACACCCACCCATTTCGTCTATTTATTATTATTAGTATTATTATTAGTATTATTATTATTATTATTATTTTCATTCCTTGCTTGCAATTAACCCCTCCCCCCCCCCCCCCCCCCCCCCCCAACAAATTAATAATCTACAATATACAGCACTAAATTACACTGATAACATTTTCTGATTAGCCATAAAATGTACTATATAGGTACTTGCAAAAAACGAACCTCTTTAAAACTTCCTGGTAATTAGCCACATGACGTTTAGGACCAGTTTTGAGAAACAGGAAAAAAACCGATTGAAAAAGTTCAGAAAAATGTTATGTAAAACAATACGTTTTTTATGAATATGCTAATGAAAAAAAGTAACAAAAATATACTTACAAAATTAAATCAAACACTGAATATAATTGAGGCATCATTTGCTAGTTTAAGTAACAGGAGATTTGGTGCTTGAGGGTTCCATGCACGGACATGTGAAAATTGTCAGTAACATGTCTAAGCACCTTGGACATTGCATGTTAACAGCAGTACAACGTTAGCTCATGCTTCTGGTGAGACGGTGGATCACTGGAATAGTGATAAAGATCCATTCACGAGTTAAAGGATGTTTAAGTTTGTGGACATTGTCCTGTAGAAACAAAAAACCCTGGATATTACTGCATGAACAGAATAACAACTGGAGTGATGGTTTGGTGTCACTGTAATACTGAGAATGATTGGGGTAGCGGGGGTGGTCATTTGACACACCACTTCGCTGAAGCTAAACATTTGTTTTGTTAAAGGGACATTCCTGAGTTTGCTGCAATTCTTTTTAGATGTTATCGACTAATAAAATATTTCTACGATTGAACTTACATATTAAATATATTTTCTTGTTTAGAATATTAGTGTCTGTATATTAAACGTGTTTCTGATCGTTTTAATATTTGTAATAGGCTAAATTTCATTTTATTTCCGAAAATATTATTTGTTCGTACGAACGAATTTATTTGAAGACAAAATTCAGTTTGGGCTTCTTATAAATATTAAGACGACCAGAAACACATTGAATATACAGACACTGTTATTCTAAACAAGAAAATATATTTAATATGCAAGTTTAATCGTAGAAATATTTTATTAGTCGGAAACATCTTACAATGCAGCAAACTCGGGAATGTCCCTTTAAAGAAAGAAAGACATGTTTTATTTAACGACGCACTTAACGCATTCTATTTACGGTTATATGGCGTCAGACATACGGTTAAGGACCACACAGATATTGAGAGAGGAAATCCGCTGTCGCCACTTCATAGGCTCCCCTAACCGATTAGCAGCAAGGGATCTTTTATATGCACCATTCCACAGATGGTAGTACATACCACAGCCTTTGTTCCCAAACCGACCGCGCATCAAGCCAAGGCTATGCACGTTTATATTTACTTGCATATGTTTAAATTATTCGTTATGCTTTTGTATTCGTGGGGGCGACACGTAGGACAGTGGTACAGCGCTCGCTTGCTGCGCAGTCGATCTGGGATCTATCCCCATCGGTGGCGCGTTGGTTAAGCCATCGTGCTACAGGCTGGTAGGTACAAGGTTCGCAGCCCGATACCGGCTTCCACCCAGAGCGAGTTCTTAAGGGCTCATTGGGTAGGTGTAAGGCCACTACACCCACTTCTCCCTCTTCTCCCTCACTAACCACTAACCAAGTAACAACTAACCCACTGTCCTGGACAGACAGCCCAAATAGCTGAGGTGTGTGCCGAGGACAGCGTGCTTGAAACTAAATTGGATATAAGCACGACAATAAGTTTAAATGAATTGTGCGAGTTAATGGCGGACCGATCCCGTGATTCTAAACATGGCCGCGCACAGTGCTTTGACGTTAGTGCCCAATAAACCCGTCTATAATTAACCAATTTAACTTGTGAAAGTGGGAATACAGCTAATGACAATAATTATGGGGACATAAGCATAGACAGACTGCGAAAGAAAGATTACTTACGAAAAACATGATGTCTGGGTTTGGTTTGCACCAATCTGCGACGGGTCAGATAATTTTATGGAAGCCAAGCTTTATTTTGTTTGAACACATTGAAGTATGGTCAGCTTTGTGCGAACATGCGATCAGATGTCTTTTCTGTCACTGAATAGCATAAATGACAGGGTGATGATTTGGAGGGGTTGAGACTGCAATTTTCTAAAACTACTATGCTGGTTTCTGTTATTACTGAATGTTTTAATGTTCTTCAATATGCAAGTAAAGAACATTTCGTTTACACTACTGTATTGATATTTTCAGACTGCCGTGGTGCCTATGCCTTCAACTGTAATATGTCTTGTAGCTCTCGGAACTGTTACAACATCTCCTCGGAATGTGACCAGTTTTATGGAAACTGCACAGGGAAATGTTTGGATGGTTTTGAATTACCAGACTGTGCAACTGGTATGTTGAATACCTGTTACTACTACTGTGTGTTGCAAATAGATTTCACCTTATTATGTAAATACTATTAAATTATTGATAATTAAAATATAAATACTACCTATTTATCTATCTATCTATCTATCTATCTATCTATCTATCTATCTATCTATCTATCTATATATATATATATATATATATATATATATATATATATATATAATCAAATGAAATAACAAAATCCTTAGCATGAAACACGTCATATAATTTCATTATTCGAACATTAAAAATAACTATACATTAGATTAGTATTGTTTCACTGTTATGGATGTAAATGTGAGTCATACAGGGTTTTCTAATAATATAATATCATACTGTATAATTCTACAGAATGTCACGGTGAAACGTTTGGATCTGGGTGTAAATTAAGATGCAATGTACGACATTGTGATGGAGACAATAAAACGTGTGATGCTCAAATCGGAAGATGTCACCATGGCTGTAAGCCAGGATGGAAGAAAGAAAATTGTATTGAACGTAAGAAGATCTGTATCAAGTTGTTTGAAATGCATTAATAGTCTCTCCTGTATAAGAATTCCACATTGTGATGTTTTGATTAAACGTAAACTTCAGTTATAGCTGCCTATATTACTGTCTTGGCTATGGCTTATCATTTCAGTAAGTATAATATTGACATAAATGTACATTGTTCTCTAAAATAGTGTGTGGTACATCTGGTTGACCTTACATATTCTTGTGTAGTGTTTTAATGTTTTGTACATCTGACTTCATTCTTGTTACCGGCCTCGGCGGCGTCGTGGTTAGGCCATCGGTCTACAGGCTGGTAGGTACTGGGTTCGGATCCCAGTTGATGCATGGGATTTTTAATCCAGATACGGACTCCAAACCCTGAGTGAGAGCTCAGCAAGGCTCAATGAGTAGATGTAAACCACTTGCTCCGACCAGTGATCCATAACTGGTTCAACAAAGGCCATGGTTTGTGCTATCCTGCCTGTGGGAAGCGCAACTAAAAGATCCCTTGCTGCCTGTCGTAAAAGAGTAGCCTATGTGGCGACAGCGGGTTTCCTCGAAAAAAACAGTGTCAGAATGACCATATGTTTGACGTCCAAAAGCCGACGATAAGATAAAAAATCAATGTGCTCTAGTGGCGTTGTTAAGTAAAACAAACTTTACTCTTCATTCTTGTTGTCCTATTGTTTATAGAGTAACTCAAGACAGTCGTGTGATCATCAGAATTTTGATGATATTGTATTTTTGTAAGTGCTTTTCAGACATACATCCTATTGACTCGTCAGGTAGTGTGAAAATTCAGAACACGTTAACTGATTAAAAAAGAAGCATTTACTTGCCGCTAGAATGTTGAACGAATTTGAAGATCTATATACACAGAGTAGGCACTGATCCACAGGAAGGATGCTGCGCATGTGTATCCCCCCAATTGTGAAGTTATTAAAACATATCCAGTGTTTATGAAATGAATACAAATGAATACAATGAGTGTTTTACTTTATAATTGTGGACATGAAATGTAAAATGGCATGTTAGTGTACTTTTGAATACTGTATGTGCCTTTTGTATACATTACATATACCCACTGGATACTGTAGGTGCCCTTTAAAACATATTGCACCCCATTGGCAGAAACATTCTGCATTCGCCCCTACAAAGATATATTTTACAATGCCAGTTTTCAGACAATTTATTTGAAGGAAAACACTTTATAAAAAAAGTTTTTTTACACGGACATATCAAACAGTTTTGTAAGATAGCAAGGTGCTTTTATTAATAGGATCTCCCTATTTTGTATGTGTTCATCTGTTCATTTACGTTGTTCTATATTACCTTATTTATACTGCTTTTATTTATTTATTTCATTTTGTTTTATTTTATTTTTTTTATTTTTGTTTTGCTTTGTAAACAAAAACATAAAAAAACCCAAACAAACAAGAACAAAAAAACACAACAAACAAAAATCAAACAAAACAGTATTAGCATCGTCAATGCACCAGTTTGAATCTGCTCAAGAACGATTCATATTAATATTTTACCCTTAAATATGTTTCCTACCAGCATGTGACACTGGTCTGTATGGCGCCGATTGTTCGTCTGTCTGCACAAGAAGACACTGTCTGAATATAACTGCGAAATGTGATCACGTGACTGGTTCATGTGGAGGAGTGTGTGAGGGATCCTGGAAAGGAGAAGACTGTACAGGTAACTGGTAACGTGAAGTTTCTTTTGTTTAATAACACTAGTGACTGGTTCATGTGGAGGAGAGTGTGAGGGATCCTGGAAAGGAGTTGACTGTACTGGTAACGTAAACCTTTTTTTTTTTTTAATAACACTAGAAAACATTATTACCTTATTTATTGTCTAATTAATTTTAGTATGAAAGAGTCTTTCCCATTTTGATTCTACTCTTATAATGTTAATTTTAGTTAATAAAATATAGGTTTTAGAGTTTTCTCATAACATTAGTATCATACATAATGACATAAACAAAACCATAATCAGTTACCAAAGCCTGTTTAGTTCAATCTGTGAATGCTCGACTGAAAACTAAACATTTAGAAAATAAACCACCAGTCAATAGGTATATTAATGTATTAAGTTTTTCCATTTTCAGTTTGTGATGATGGTACGTTTGGAGACAAATGCACTGAGTTCTGCCACTGTCAAGGTCAACCCTGTAACTATACAACTGGAGAATGCAAGGGTGGATGTAAACAAAATTGGGCTGGAACGCAGTGTAATGGTATGGTAATAATTACTATGTCAACCCTGTAACAACAGAGAGCCATTATTTTAAGGATAAACTATACCTTATTGAAATGTGTATTTGATGTTATTTTCTAATCACTTATACGTACGAACATTTCTCAGTTATATTCTAATCACTTATATGTATAAGTATTTCCCTGTTATAGTCTAATCACTTATATGTACCAGTGTTTCTCAGTTATGTTCTATTCTGTTTGTGTTATCTTCAATTCAGTAATATGTACGAGTATTTCTCTGTTATCTTCTATTCAGTTATACGTTCAAGTGTTTCTCTGTTATCTTCTATTCAGTTATGTGTACGAGTTTTTTTCTGTGTTGTCTTCTAATCCCTTATATGTGCTTGTGTTTCTCTGTTATTTACTAACCAGTTATAGTTCGAGTGTTTCTCTGTTATCTTCTATTCCGTTATACGTTCACGTGTTTATCTGTATTATATTCTAATCAGTTATATATACACGAGTGTTTCTCTGCTTTCTTCTAATCAGTTATATATACACGAGTGTTTCTCTGTGTTATTTTCTAATGTGTTATATGTACGAGCGTTTCTCTGTTACTTTCTAATTAGTTATATGTACGATTGTGTTTCTCTGTTATCTTCTAATCAGTTATATATACGAGTGTTTCTCTGTGTTATTTTCTAATGTGTTATATGTACGAGCGTTTCTCTGTTATTTTCTAAACAGTTATATGTACCTTTTTTTCTAATGCGTTATATGTACGACTATTTATCTGTGTAATCTTGTAAACTTATTGTTATATGTGCAAGTGTTTTCTCGTGTTATCCTTCTAATCAGTTATATGTGCGAGTGTTCACCTACATTATATTCTAATCAGATAAATGCAAGACTGTTTCTTGACGTTATATTCAGTTTGTGATTCTGACCACTATGGCTCACTGTGCAGTGCTGGTTGCTCAAACAGACACTGTGATCAGACTAACGGAATATCCAGGTGTGACAAAATAACAGGGCGATGTGATACTGGGTGTGAATCAGGCTGGACTGGACCAGATTGTACAAAGAGTAAGATCATTATTACATTCATAAGCATTATATTAACTTATAACAATCTTTTCCTGACTTCTTTTAATAATCGTATGTGTGTGTGTGTGTGTGTGTGTGTGTGTGTGTGTGTGTGTGTGTATGTGTGTGTGTGTGTGTTGTACTACATTACATAAGCATGAGCTACTTTTCCTACTAGGTCTTCAACTCTGAAAGTTGAAATGCGAACTTTCGACATTCTCCATGACATACATGCGTCGAAAGAGGGATACAATGGACACTAGGCCTTCTACTCTGAAAATTCTAATGCGAATTCATATAACGTCCGAGGCATTTGTACAAACAATTCGTCACTTTGTAGCATTAGAGAGATTTGACAGATCACAAAAACGATGAAACATTGAAACAGATCTAACGAAAACTGTGTTCCAAACGTGAATTAAACTCACCTTGGGGAACCGCATTCAACGTGCAGATTGTGTCTGAAGATATACTAAGACTGTTTACAAATACATTGTTAGTATTTCACTGAAAGCAATAGCAATACAGTTTGAGTGGCATTTAATTGATTTCCAAGGCTACATAATAACTTCAGGGATGACAAATGCGTGTTTGAAGATATACTAATGTTGTCATCTAGAATTGTATATCTATGTTTAGAATGTGAAATATCATAGCTGTTATGCAAGGTATTGTTAATATTATTGACTGTGAAACACATACACTTTCTTGCAGCGTTTTGCTTTTATTATTACAGAATGTTCAAATGGTAGCTATGGCAAAGATTGTAACGGATCCTGCATAAACAGACATTGTCTTGGGAACTCGCCATGTGATCACGTGACTGGGACATGTGTATATGGCTGTGATCGGGGATATGCACTACTTGACTGCACTACGAGTATGTGTGTTATAGTCTGTTTAATAAACAGTGCGTGCGAGACAAATAGTAAATAAATAATTTACTGATGTAAGATGCATGCAGGCAACACCAGTAATAAAATAGCACACCCACCCATTTCGTCGATTTATTATTATTATTATTATTAATTGTTTTTTATTACTGTTTTAATATTATTATTATTATTATTATTATTATTGTTTTCATTCCTTGCTTGCAAATTTTTTTATTTTTTTTAAATAATAATCTACAATATACAGCACTAAATTACACCGATAACATTTTCTGATTAGCCATAAAATGTACTATAAAGTTACTTGCAAAAATTAACCCATTTGAAACTTCCTGGTAAGTAGCCACATGACGTTTAGGACCAGTTTTGAGAAACAGGAAAAAAGAAAAGAATGAAAAAGTTCAGAAAAAATGTTATGTAAAACAATACGTTTTTTATGAATATGCTAATGAAAAAAAGTAACAAAAATATACTTACAAAATTAAATCAGACACTGAATATAATTGAGGCGTCATGTGCCAGTTTAAGTAACAGGAGATTTTCAATACAATATGAAATCTGTAACTATCACGTCGTTAAATGGTGCTTGAGGGCTCCATGCACGGACATGTGAAAATTGTCAGTAACATGTCTAAGCACCTTGGACATTGCATGTTGACAGCGGTACAACATTAGCTCATGTTTCTGGTGAGACGGTGGATCTCTGGTATTGTGATAGAGATCCATTCACGAGTTAAAACATGTTTCAGTTTGTGGACATTGTGAATATGCGCATGTTTCTCTCGCACCCTACGACCCAACAAATCCCATACCCGCACAATAGGGAACAAGTCAGGCGATCCTGCAAACCAGTTTAGTACCTCAATATTGTTAATTTGAAGAAGTCCAGCCGTTAGTTTGTCTGAATGATGGCATGCATTGTCCTGTAGAAACCCAAAACCTGGATATTGCTGTATGAACAGAATGAGAACTGTAGTGATGGTTTTGTCACTGTAATACTGAGAATGATGAAAATGATGTGGGGGGTTTTCCGATGTCAAGAATTCCTGCCCACACCATGACACTACCACCACCACATCGGCCACGTTCAGTACATAAAGCGACGCTGTACCACTGACAATGCTTAAGGTACTCAAACACGTCATTGACAATTTTCACATTTCCGTGAATGGACCCCAAAACACCATTTAACGACGTGACAGTTACACATTTCCAGGGTTTTTAAAAGGGGTTACAAAATTGGAAAAAGGCCAATTTGAGTTTGTCGAAGGAAAATAAGTCGAGCTCACTTTGAAAACATCCTGGTGACGCCGAAGACAAGTACAAACAAAACAGGAACAGAGGTTGAAGGGGGGGGGGGGGGGGGGGGGGGGGGGGGGGGGGGGGGGGGTGGGGGGGGGGGGGTCGTTTGACACACCACTTCTCTGAAGCTAAACATTTGTTTTTGTTTTGTTAAAGAAAGAAAGACATATTTTATTTAACGACGCACTCAACACATTTTATTTACGGTTATATGGCGTCAGACATGGTTAAGGACCACAAAGATATTGAGAGAGGAAATCTGCTGTCGCCACTTCATAGGCTACTCTTTCTGATTAGCAGCAAGGGATCTTTTATATGCACCATTCCACAGACAGGGTAGTACATACCACGGCCTTTGATATACCAGTCGTGGTGCACTGGCTGGAACGAGAAATATCCCAATGGGCCCAACGACGCGGATCGATCCCAAACGGACCGCACATCGAGCGAACGCTGTACCACTGGGCTACGTCCCGTCCCTTGTTTTGTTAAAGTGCAAAACAGGCTATACACGTTTATATTTACTTGTATATGTTTAAATTATTCGTTATGCTTTTGTATTCGTGGGGGCGAGACGTAGCTCAGTGGTACAGCGCTTGCTTGCTGCGCGGTCGGTCTGGGATCGATCCCCGTCGGTGGGCCCATTGGGCTATTTCTCCTTCCAGCCAGTGCACCACGACTGGTATTTCAAAGGCCGTGGTATGTGCTATCCTGTCTGTGTAAGATCCCTTACCGCTAATCGAAGAGTAGCCCATGAAGTGGCGACAGTGGGTTTATTCTCAATATATGTGTGGTCCTTAACCATAGTTCCGACGCCATATAACCGTAAATAAAATATGTGGAGTGCGTCGTTAAATAAACTATTTCCTTTCCTTTCGTTGTATTCGTGAGTATATGTACTTTATTATTTACGTTTTTAATGATTTAAACACTTCCACCAACTTTGATACGAGTCTACAATTTTGAAATGAGGTTGAATTATTTCACAAAATGTACAGAAAAGATCATACACAATGCCATCACGTACCGGCCTCGGTGGCGCGTTGGTTAAACCATCGTACTACAGGCTGGTAGGTACAAGGTTCGCAGCCCGATACCGGCTTCCACCCAGAGCGAGTTCTTAAGGGCTCATTGGGTAGGTGTAAGGCCACTATACCCTCTTCTCTCTCACTAACCACTAATTAACTAACAACTAAACCACTGTCTTGGACAGACAGCCCAAATAGCTGAGGTGTGTGCCGAGGACAGCGTGCTTGAAACTTAATTGGATACAAGCACGAAAATAAGTTTAAATGAATTGTGCGAGTTTCGCTTCCTTAATGGCGGACCGATCACGTGATTCTGAACATGGCGCGCACAGTACTTTGACGTTAGTGCCCAATAAACCCGTCTATAGTTAACCAATTTAACGTGTGAAAGTGGGAATACAGCTAATGACAATACTTATGGGGACATAAGCATAGACAGACTGCGAAAGAAAGTTTACTTATGTGAAACATGATGTCTGGGTTTCGTTGCAATACTCTGCGACGGGTAAGAGAATTTTACGGAAGCCAAGCTTTATTTTGTTTGAACACATTGAAGTATGGTCAGCTTTGTGCGAACATATGATCAGACATGTTTTCTGTCAATGAATAGCATACATGACAGGGTGATGATTTAGAAGGGTTGTGACTGCAATGTTCTAAAACTACTATGCTGGTTTTCTGTTGTTACTTAATGTGTTAATATTCTTCAATATGCAAGTAAAGAACATTTCCTTTATACTACTGTATTGATATTTTCAGACTGCAGTGGTGCCTATGGCTTCAACTGTAATATGTCTTGTGGCTCTCGGAACTGTTACAACGCCTCCTCGGAATGTGACCAGTTTTATGGAAACTGCACAGGAAAATGTTTGGATGGTTTTGAATTACCAAACTGTGCAAATGGTATGTGATTACATGTCAATACTAATGTGTGCTGTATATTGATTTCACTTTATCATGCAATATACTGTTAAAATATTGAAAATGAATATATATATATATATATATATATATATATATATATATATATATATATTTATTACCCCAGCAGGCACTCATAACGGGGAAAATAAAAATCATAATTTCTCACTGAGAAATTATCATGCATTGGTCTAACGAACAATACTATTGGATAATTTGACGCTTACAAACCAATGACCTTGTCGGTACTAAATATGACGTCATCGCGATTTGGCAAACGCACACAATGACGTCATGTAGTTTAAAGAGTTTGCATTTACGGCTGTCTGATTTTGGTGTTAAATTTATAACAAAATGTCATTTTAATGCAATTCATTATAGATTTTGTACCAGAATAAAGAGAACTTTTGTTTTTGAAAATTATCTATGAACGTGATTAAATTACAAAGTTATAGAAATACTCAGAACAGTGCGTACAGTGGCGTATATTGTTCCTATATAAGAATTGTTTCTCATTTTTTAGGAATTTATCGATGTATAAAAGTCACGCGATTTTATACTACATTTGTGACTTTTATACATCGATAAATTCCTAAAAAATGAGAAACAATTCTTATAATTACAAACAGTACAAGAAGTGTACCTTAAAACACTCAAAAATAATTTCTTTCGTTCTTACCGTCAACTATGTTCTGTAAATAAGCGTAGGAATACATGTATACATACTATTGCAAATTGTCCGCTAAAAATAAAAATAAGTATTGAATCAACAAAAACAGTGTATATATCTTTATTATAACTTCTTTTTAAAAAATGAAACAATTTCATGTGCAGATTTGTCTTGTGTTTTTCTATCGCAAAGTGACCTTGATATTAACTTTTGTATACGTGTAGTGACTGTTGGTGTTGTGCGGTTATTTCGATCTTGGTCTTCCGTGATGACGTATTTTTATGAGGTTTATGGAAGGATAACGCTTGGTTTTTTAGTGACGTCAGCCAATCAGAATACAGTAAATCGTATAAATTCGGAAAGTTTGTAATTATACATGTATGTGCATGTGTGTGTCGAAAATAAAGGCTTTTAGAGAAAAAATAGCTCCGGTAATAAATAGAATAACAAACTCGGCACCAGTTATTATCAAATTTATGTCCCTCATGAAATAAAGCTAAAGCTCGTGACAACTGAACATTATTTCACTCGGGACATAAATTTGATAATAACTGGTAACTCGTTTATTACCCTCTATATATGTGTGTGTGTGTGTGTGTGTGTGTGTGTGTGTGTGCATTTATATAGGCATATATAGGCTATTTCATGGGTTTTTTCGAATACGATTATTATGCCAACGAGTGATGTGTGATAATATGATTTTCACACATCACGAGTTGACATAAAAATCGTATTCGAAAAACCCCACCATAAAATTGTCAATTTATTATATACATCTTTCCTAATTTTGGACAATATATTTCGCTTTTTTTTTATATCTTTCGCTTATCCCATTGAAAACACGTAAAGCCATGATATATTTCTTCCTATGGAACTTTTCTGGAAAATTTACTTGGCCATAGACATTTTAAAATAAATTTGAAGAAAAATTATCTTTATTTAATTATTAAATTTACATTTATTTGATAATACTGCTGTGAAAACATACCTGACAAAGTGATCCTCCAAAAACAAAACGAACCGAACGCCGTTAAATTCGTATACTTACAATCAATGACACTACATTGTGTCATCATTATTTAGCTTCGTATTCAATTCGTTTCAGATATTTTATCGTAATTACACTTCATATCCCTTGTTTATAGGTACAGTTGTTACATTATTTTGTTTTCCAAATACGATCGGATACATTGGTAATCATCAAACTTAAATACGAAGAAACGAGACATAGGGAGATAATTTAATCATGCACTTTTACAAAAAATTAAATACGATTTCTATATTTTCACTGTAGCTGAAATACTGTGAAAATATGACTTTTAACCGGATATCACTTTTATGGTTTCCTAGATCTATATATTCAATGCGGCCACTTTTTCCCTCCCAAACGATTTATAACGTAAATGCACCTGTAATAAGCGGTCGCCTGTCTAAAGCGGCCAGCGGCCACCCAAATCGGATCCAAAATCGCTAAAATACTTGTATTAAGCGGTCACAGTAAATGTTTACTATAATATAAAAGGGATATTTAACAACAGCGATAAGATGCAGCAAATAACAGATCTTCACACCTTCGGAAATACTAGTACCCATTCAGTTCCGACATCAACTAAGAAAGTATGACTATGGAAAGCATCTAATTGACTCTGGGTAGGCTACGTTTGGCATTTATAGATTCACTTACTATGACAATATACCACATGAAGTACAAATTAAATAATTAAATGGAAAGAGAAAACAAACTTGTTGAGAACGGTTAATTTAATACATTCCAGCTGCAGTTTTTCCTGAAGGATGCATGTCAAACGTTTATTTATAGTAAATTGTGAAGCACACATCCATTAATTAGCAGCAAGGATGCTAAATTAAGAAACAACAACATATGTTTTAAAGACTAAATGTCGCAACCTGTAATCAAAGGCCACCTGTCTTACGCGGACACTGTCATCTACTCCCTTGTGCAACCGCTTAAGACAGGTTTCACTGTATATATATATATATATATATATATATATATATATATATATATATATATATATATATATATATGAAATAACAAAATTCGTAGCATGAAACAAGTGATATAATTTTATTTTTTAAAACTTTAAAAACGAATTATCCGTTAGATATAGTATTATTTGACTGGTTTTCGTTGTAGATACGAGTAATAGCAGGTTTTCTAATAATATAATATCACTGTATCTTATTCTACAGCATGTCCTGCTGGTACGTTTGGTGCTGGATGTAAGTTAAAATGCAGCGAACGACACTGTGATGGAGACAGTACGACGTGTGATGCTCAAAGTGGAACATGTCAAAATGGTTGCAAGCCAGGATGGAAGGAACCAAGTTGCACGAAACGTAAGAAAATCTATAATTATCAAGTTGTTTGAAATGCATAAATTTTTTCTCCTGTATAAGAATTAAACATTGTGTTGTTTTGGTTAAATGCAAACTTTAGTTACACCAGCCTATAATATCAGGTAGTGTGAAAATTCAGAACACATGACCTGATAAAAAAAAAAAAAAAAAACATTCACTTGTTGCTAGATACGATTTAAAACTTCTGGGGCGTGGAATAGTGGACAAATTTAAAGATCATTATGGCGCTGATTAAGGGGAAGCGTCCTGGTATGTGCTCCCCACCCCAATTTTAAAGTGCTCCAAAAATCGAGTTTTTATTAAAGGAGTATAATAAATGTTTTATTGTTTATATGGTGGACATGCAGTGTTGTCAGATGTGTATTTCTAAGAAAGAATACCTTATGGATAATGCATGTTAGTGTGCTTTTGAATAATGTATATGCCTTTTTCATATATTACGCATACCCATTGGATACGGTAGGTTCATGTTTAAATGTTCCAGACCTTGCTATACTATTCTGCATTCGCCCCTACAGACGAATTATTTATTTTACATGTTTTATATTGTTAGGTTTGAGAGAAAACAATATTTGAAGGAAAAAATACATTTTTAGACGGACATGTTTCACGTGTACATCTAAACTTTTATTGACAGCTGTTTGTCCTTTTATATACGTTATACCGAATTACTTTATATATATATAGTTTTTATTTTATTTTTAATTTTTTGTTTGCTATCAGTTTGTACCTGTTTCCTTTGTCCTCTAAATCAATGCAAACAAATCATTTGAAACATATTGCTTAAGCAAAAGCACAAGGATATATGCTTTTCATCACGATAAAGCACCCCACAAAAACCCACAACAAACAACAATCAAAGACAATGTTAACACAACATGAAAGTATTGTTCTATTAGCATCATCGTTACGCCAATCTGAATCAGACAAATGACGATTCGTATTAATATTTTTAAAAATATATTACCTGCCAGAATGCGACAAGGGTCTGTATGGCGGTAATTGTGCCTTTAACTGCACAAGAAGACACTGTCTGAATAAAGCTGCGAGCTGTGATCACGAGACTGGTTCATGTGGAGGAGAGTGTGAGGAATCCTGGATAGGAGAAGACTGTACAGGTAACTGGTAACGTGAAGTTTCTTTTCATTAATGACACTAGTGACTCGTTCATGTGGAGGAGAGTGTGAGGAATCCTGGATAGGAGAAGACTGTACAGGTAACTGGTAACGTGAAGTTTCTTTTCATTAATGACACTAGTGACTCGTTCATGTGGAGGAGAGTGTGAGGAATCCTGGATAGGAGAAGACTGTACAGGTAACTGGTAACGTGAAGTTTCTTTTCATTAATGACACTAGTGACTGGTTCATGTGGAGGAGAGTGTGAGGATCCTGGATAGGAGAAAATTGTACAGGTAACTGGTAACGTGAAGTTTCTTTTCATTAATGACACTAGTGACTGGTTCATATGGAGGAGAGTGTGAGGAATCCTGGATAGGAGAAGACTGTACAGGCAACTGGTAACGTGAAGTGTCATTTCATTAATGACACTAGTGACTGGTTCATGTGGAGGAGAGTGTGAGGAATCCTGGATAGGAGAAGACTGTACAGGTAACTGGTAACGTGAAGTTTCTTTTCATTAATGACACTAGAAAACATTGAATAATTAATTATCGGATATCAAATATTTGATAACTTTATCAATAAAGTCTACATTAAAACTGTTTTGTTTAACTACACAACTAGAGCATGTTAATTAGATCATCATCATCTACTGGATGTCAAACATGGTAAATAATATTTTATTTGAACCTTTCCACAAACTGGACAGCACATATTACAATCTTTGATACACGGGTTTTGTGGCAATGTTTGCGACCGAAAAAGTCCGCACGTCATGTATGCGTTCTACAGACTAAGCTAGATCCCACCCCACTGCAAAATGTGTCCTAATTTACTGTTACCCACAGTTTTATTTTCTGTCTTGTTAAATATTCAGATATTTGATACCAATTCTCCAAATAATAAAACAAAGTTCTGGCTTTATTGTGCCGACGTTATGCGAGTCCTGTTAAATTTGAATCGTTAAAACTACAAGTTTTTCTTTTGTAACGTATGGCAAAGGTTGTGATATGTCTTTGTGATGGCAGCCATGACTTTGTCAAACCAGTCCTTTTGAAGAGATATTCTTTTAGAATGCAATAACAATGTTGTTGTTAATATGTATGAACAAAGAATATTAATATTGTTTCATGTAGTTATATACAATGAGCAAATTATTTAAATATCTAAAGCCTCAATTGCAAATTTCAAAAGTAGATGTATGATACAATTTTAAGAACAGCAACAGCATCACGAAGGAATCTCCTAGGATTTTACCAATATTTTCTGAACTGAATCATGTACATGTGTAGAAAATTAAATATATATTGATTCAAGGCTACATACAGGGAATGTTTTATTTAACG
>NW_024537382.1:0-2664 GCF_016097555.1 Gigantopelta aegis | reverse complement strand
ACGGCGGCCGTACACACAACATAGTTTATTTTGTTTAACGACATCAGTATCGCGCATTGATTTCTTAATAATCGCCTGTTGGTTGTCAAACATTTTGACTTATAACGACATCAGTATCGCGCATTGATTTCTTAATAATCGCCTGTTGGTTGTCAAACATTTTGACTTATAACGACATCAGCATAGCGCATTGATTTCTTAATAATCGCCTGTTGGTTGTCAAACATTTTGACTTATAACGACATCAGTATCGCGCATTGATTTCTTAATAATCGCCTGTTGGTTGTCAAACATTTTGACTTATAACGACATCAGTATAGCGCATTGATTTCTTAATAATCGCCTGTTGGTTGTCAAACATTTTGACTTATAACGACATCAGTATCGCGCATTGATTTCTTAATAATCGCCTGTTGGTTGTCAAACATTTTGACTTATAACGACATCAGTATAGCGCATTGATTTCTTAATAATCGCCTGTTGGTTGTCAAACATTTTGACTTATAACGACATCAGTATCGCGCATTGATTTCTTAATAATCGCCTGTTGGTTGTCAAACATTTTGACTTATAACGACATCAGTATAGCGCATTGATTTCTTAATAATCGCCTGTTGGTTGTCAAACATTTTGACTTATAACGACATCTGTATAGCGCATTGATTTCTTAATAATCGCCTGTTGGTTGTCAAACATTTTGACTTATAGTCTCAGTGAGGAAATCCGCTACAATTGTCCATGAGTAGAAATACATTTTTATATCCACCAACCCACAGACAGGATAGCACATACCACGGCCTTTGATATACCAGTCGTGGTGCACCGACTGGAACGATAAATAGCCAAATGGGTCCACCGACTGGGATCAAATCCTAGACCGACCGCGCATTAAGCGAGCGCTTTCCCACTGGGCTGCGTCCCGCCCCTTTGGCTAATGAGGGCTGACTATCTACATGGCGGTCGTATTGCAGGGTTGGACCGGTAGGGGACTAATAATTGATAAGAATGCTACATTCGTGATATTTTTACGAACTCAACTAATTTTCACTGTATCAGAGTCTCTGATTCAGAGACAAGGAAACTAAGTGGGTTATCTGGTGTTTAACAAAAACGAGTATGATATTTTATTTATTACCCACCTTCATTTAATGTAATATCTGTACAAACCTGAGTAACTTCCACATTATAAGTGTTATAGGCATTTTGAACTGAGGTAAACTAATTTCAGAAGTCTTTGCTGTTCTGCATCTGAACCCAGTGTCGCAGCTTTGCAAAACTGTTCTCTTCACATAACAAAACACAAATATGTGTGTTATCGGTTTAAATACATTTTGATTGGCTGTTCCTAGCTGATGATCCAGTCGTTACAGCCACACCTTCCAATGAACTAATCAGGACCAAAATTGACTGGTCTATGACGTATAACTGCTCTGTGACGTATAAGTTAACTGGAAGCACAAACTCCGTAAATAGCTTTTAGTTGGAAACTGCATTTAAAAGCAGAACACTACACAAATGTTTTTGTTTGTGTATCATGTATGGACGCTTAACATAAGTTATGCCTTGGTCACAAATGGCCTGCGGCATGTTGGCGGCGGCCGAAATTCCCCCAAATAGCTATAACCGTGCGGTGGCCGCACGGTAGAATACGGCCGCACGGTAGAATACGGTAGACGTGAGGCGATCTCAAGGGTGTTTGCTTGTCGCAAGGGCTTACGATTTTTTTTAATATGACATTAAACTTTTTTTTTCGGAAATCGCAAGGCCGTAGGCCGCAACCTCGCCGCATGTAGTATCGCAAGATCACTGTACGGTGGCCGTGAGGTGACCTCAAGGTCACCTCACGGTTTTTACCCTGTCTGGTGTGCATAGAAAATCGTACGGCAGCCGCAACAACCGTGAGGCCTGCTTACTGTCACCTCACGGAGACCTTGCGGCGGCCGCAACTACCGTGCGGACGCCTTGCGATTACCTTGCGGTCGCCGTGACAGCACCTCGCGGTTTGCTAACTAGCGCCTTGCGGTCTCCTCACGCATTTTGATTTCATGACTTTCACGATTGCCGTGCGAACCCCGTAACATTTTGTGAACACTGCTTCCACAACCCGCAAAGCCGTACGATTTGTAAAAATCCCATCTACAAACCGCAGACCGCAGAACCGTGCGGCGGCAGCATCATATGTGACCGAGGCATTATTATGTTTTCAGCGTTTTGTAGCGAATTAAAGCTCAATTCGTTTTTCAGTGGCTAATCGCCATATGGAAATCAAGTATCAACATGCATTATTATTATTAAAAGTGTGATTAAAAATTATTAGTGATCAATAATCATATCATAAACGTGTTTTCTGGTATAGAACTGCGTCCGTTCGTTCATCCTTTCATTCGTACTTTCTTTCTTCATTTCTTTTTGTCTTGCATGACGGGTAATGCAAACATTCAGACACATCTGTAATATTACTCAAGTTCAGATATTACAAATCTGTTATTACCTAATACAAACATACTCAAAATAACTGTTAATAATGGTTTTACTCATGTTGCATGTTCGTCCAGACCATCCTTTTTTGCAGTTCCCAGAACATCCTTTGACATCATCACAACCGGAAGTGCAGTGACACGTGTAGTTGCAGTCTAAACCATATCGACCATCTGGACAAACTCC
>NW_024537381.1:165788-179611 GCF_016097555.1 Gigantopelta aegis | reverse complement strand
TAGAAAGGAAAAAAGTGACACAATTTCTAATAATACAGATTTACGAAATATTTCGCGAGTGGGGGGCGGGGTGTAACGGGAAAACAACAATTCGCCATAAACGTATCGCAATGAGAAAAACATTAAAAGAGAGGAAAAAAAGGGGGCACTTGAATATGTTTAGGGGGACGGGTCCTCGGTATTGCAAAACAAGCAATTTCCGTATTAACATATACAAATGTCCACCAAACAGAACATTGTACAATACGGACAGTACAATAAAGGCGACGCCAAACGACATGAATGTTTCGTACGATAATAGCCAATTGCATAGCAACCGATGAAATCGTAATGTCTTGTCACAATCGGCTATTTGTGTGGTTATCCTATGTCGTATCGTGTGGTATTGCCTTAAGGTCAGATCAAATCAAATATATACTCAGAGTTAAAACATGTAACAAATACAAAACACCGACGAGTTGAATGGAGATGTCGTATCGGGTTAGGCCTACTGTCACACTCTGGGTGTTTTTTGTATTCAGTTCTTTATTACCGAGTACTATTACGTGAAGTCGGCTAATAGCGTCCTAATCTTCGCTCGTTTTAAATTCATGTCTTTCAAAGTGTAAGGTCTGTAAGACCTATTCATGGAGGCTTACAACAAACTTGTTTTGTTAGGATATGTTTAAACACCATTACCTGTAGTCTTTTGATGACTGACTAGTAGAACTGGTTATGTCTCCAGTGGCGGATTTAAGGGTGGAGGACAGGGGGCTGGGCCCCTCTAAATTTAAATTTTACGGCAGTTATATTTTTATTTATTAATTATTTTTAACGTTGGAGAATCAGAGGAACATCTAATTAAAAAACGTTTGGCCTTACGCACCCCCCCCCCCCCCCCCACTAAATGGATTTTCTGGATCCTATGTGAAAATGTGACACTGTTTACTATATCGCGTTTATATTTCTTAAAGGGACTCTTCTGAGTTTGTTGCATTGTAAGATGTTGTCTTTACTAATGAAATGTTGTAACGACTAGTGTTATATATTAAATACATTGCCTTGTTTGGAATATCAGTGTCTGTATATTTAATATTTCTGGTCGTCCTAATATTAGTAAGTAGCCCAAACGTGATTTCCTATCACAATAATTTCGTTCATAAAAATAAAATAAAGTTTGACCTGGTGTAAATACTAGATCGATCAGAATCGCATTTAATGTATAACCACTAATATTGTATTTAGAAAGATACTCAATTAAAATAATTTTATACCACAAATTTTTATTAGTTTGTTGTTTTGTGTGTTTTGTTGTTGTTGGTTTTGGGTTTTTTTTGTTATTATTATTTTTTTTTTAGTTATTTAATTGGATTTTTTTGTGTTTGTTTATTTATTTATTTTCATTTTTATTTATATTTATTTATTTTATTATTATTATTATCAATTTTTTTTTTATATCACAATATATTCAAATGTAATTTATATATTTAGCTGTGCATGTACGATTCAATTAAAGGAACATTCCTGAGTTTGCTGCATTGTAAGATGTTTCAGATTAATAAAACATTTCTACGATTAAACTCACATATTAAATATATTTTCTTGTTTAGAATACCCCTGTGCGTGCTGTAACCTCACCGTGGTGCAGGGGTGTAACATTCTCTTTGAGAATGGCCAATACAGCACAAATTGAAGTTTAGAGTAAAGGTCAGTATCAATCTGTGATATTTGTATTTGTATTTTTGCACGGTTCTTTACAGTTTTTATTTATCTCTTGAATTTTTCTATTGATGTTGATCATCACCTTATTTGTTTCCATTACCATAGTTTGACACCCAATAGCCGATGTATTTTTTCGTGCTGGGGTGTCGTTAAACATTCATTCATTCATTCATTCATTCATTGTTTAGAATATTAGTGTCTGTATATTCAATGTGTTTCTGGTCGTCTTAATATTTGTAAGAAGCTCAAACTGGATTTTGTCTTCAAATAATTTCGTACGTACGACAAAATAATATTTTAGGAAATAAAATGAAATTTAACCTAGCAAAAATATTACAACTATCAGAAACACTTTTTATATACAGCTACTAATATTTTATTCAGAATTTTTATTTTTTTTAATTATTATTATTTTTAAAATAAATGTTTATTTCCCCAGAAAAACAATAGATAATGTCAGGGTTGGGGCCCCGAATCATTCCCGTACATATCAATTATACACAGAATATACCATAGGAGCAAGGAGAGAAAGGGGAGAAAGCTGAAATAAGTATTTCCAACAAACCAGCAACATTGTAAAACAAACAAACATAGTCTTTTTTTTAGATATAAACAAAGGCTGGCCGTTTAAATATTTTCCAAAAATCTTAACCAACATTCCCAGTTTTCGTTGAATTCATTATGTAAACAATTCTTGTAATACATAGATTTGTCTAATAATAGCTTATCTTCAATATAATGTTTGAAGCCAGTTTTGTTGAGTGTGGTGTTCTGTAATTTTGTTTTGTAAATATAATACTTTACATTTATAATTAACCAATTTACGAAATTGTTTTCCTTATTTATATCTCCAAATAAAATCATAGTTTTGTGAAACTGGAAGTCTTCACCTCTTTGTTGCAACCATTGTTCTATAAGATTCCAGAGTTCGACGACTTTGGTGCAAGCATAAAACAAGTGATCCGATGTTTCTAGCTGGCGATGACAGAAATTGCAGAGATTTGAATCAAAACATTTTATTTTATATAAGAAAGTATTCGTTGCTGTAATTCTATGTAATTATATATATTTGATATGTAATTATAATCGTTAAAAACAGTATCTGTTAGTTGATAACATCTTAAATATTGCAGCAAACTCAGGAATGTCCCTTTAAACAGTTTCTGTTAGTTGATAACATTTTAAACATTGCAGCAAACTCAGGAATGTCCCTTTAATTGTTGTTATGTTACCTGCCATTCATGCAATAACTTAGTATTTAGTTAATTAGGGGCTACAATCTGACCAACTAGTGTCCAACTCAACCACACCAATCAAGGACACTATGAAATTTAATTAGTTCTGCATATTAAGTATTTATGAGTGCGCTGACGTACATACATACATACATACATACATACATACATACATACATACATACATACATATATATATATATATGGAAAATGGACTTTCAAAATCGGCTTAAAATGCCTACATGGCATTAAACAAATTAATGCTAAACTAATTTAATTAAGAAAAATATTAACATCCGCGTTTCTTTCTTCTATTGCTCAGTATAGCATAGTATCAGTATATTATTCTACAGTATCTTATTATCTCCTATATAGCCCGTCTTGTGACTGTAAAATATTGTTATTGTATGTTCCTCATATGCCGTTGTGTAGCGGCCTGAGCGTAATAAAGTTCTGTTATGTTGTCCCCAGCTTAACAGCTAAGAATTATAACCCATGGCAATTACGTTCCAACAAACATATGTATCTTGTAAATATTAGTGTTTCTATACATGAAACAAGGTGAGAGACACAAGGAAATGTCCAAAGGCAGATAGCCAAGAGGAGACCCAAGGGGAGATACCCAAGGGAGATACCCTTGACGTTCTCAGTCGCAATACATTATTTTTACTCCTAATATATGATATTGACGATACGGAAACACAGAAAGGTAATAATCACTTTATTATATAATCTCAAAGTTAATACAACGTGTCTTTGTAAACTGCATACACAACTTTAATTCCAGTCAGCCATTACACGACATACAAATGGCGTATGAATATAGAGTGCCGTGTCTTTTCCAAAGGAATATCCTTATATTAAAATCAGCTAGTACATGATTTTTGTACCACTGTGTCAAGTAACCCCGTGCATCTAGTACCACTGTGACAAGTAACCCCGTGCATCTAGTACCACTGTGTCAAGTAACCTCGTGCATCTAGTACCACTGTGTCAAGTAACCTCGTGCATCTAGTACCACTGTGTCAAGTAACCTCGTGCATCTAGTACCACTGTGTCAAGTAACCTCGTGCATCTAGTACCACTGTGTCAAGTAACCCCGTGCATCTAGTACCACTGTGTCAAGTAACCCCGTGCATCTAGTACCACTGTGTCAAGTAACCCCGTGCATCTAGTACCACTGTGTCAAGTAACCTCGTGCATCTAGTACCACTGTGTCAAGTAACCCCGTGCATCTAGTACCACTGTGTCAAGTAACCTCGTGCATCTAGTACCACTGTGTCAAGTAACCTCGTACATCTAGTACCACTGTGTCAAGTAACCTCGTGCATCTAGTACCACTGTGTCAAGTAACCTCGTGCATCTAGTACCACTGTGTCAAGTAACCTTGTGCATCTAGTACCACTGACCGGCCTCGGTGGCGTCGTGGCAGGCCATCGGTCTACAGGCTGGTAGGTACTGGGTTCGGATCCCAGTCGAGGCATGGGTTTTTTAATTTAGATACCGACTCCAAACCCTGAGTGAGTGCTCCGCATGGCTCAATGGGTAGGTGTAAACCACTTGCACCGACCAGTGATCCATAACTGGTTCAACAAAGGCCATGGTTTGTGTTATCCTGCCTGTGGGAAGCGCAAATAAAAGATCCCTTGCTGCCTGTCGTAAAAAGAGTAGCCTATGTGGCGACAGCGGAATTCCTCTTCAAATCTGTGTGGTCCTTAACCATGTGTCTGACGCCATATAACCGTAAATAAAATGTGTTGAGTGCGTCGTTAAATAAAACATTTTTTTCTTTTTTCTTTCTAGTACCACTGTGTCAAGTAACCTCGTGCTTGAACAATGTATGCTGGTAACCTAATATAACTACTTTGTGTAAACCAGGATGTTGTCCGACAAGCTAGGTGGCTGTGACAAGCGATAGAGCTGACGTACAATGACACCTGGGAGTACAATGAGCTACAGGTTCCATCTGAATTTACTCGTATTCATATCTTGTTCGTTTACGTTTGGTGACTCCACTGTCCAAAGGAAACCAAGCGAGACCTAACTGAAGGAAAGACGAACTGTTTTATTTAACGACGTAAGCAACACATTCTAATGGGGGTTACATGGCGTCGCAAATGATGAAAGACTTGCCGTTATCACGCAATGAGCTACTCTTTTCGATTAGCAGCAAGGGATCATTCATAGAGACAACATCCTACAGATAGGATAGTACATAAAACGGTCTTTGTCACACCAGTTGTGGAGCACTGGCTGGAAAGAAATAGCCCAACTGGCCCATCGACATAAAAACATTATGTCACCTCATAATAATTTTAATCTACCTGCAAGAAAATAAGTTGTAACATGGCATTTATGATTTAAACAGTATTTTTGTTAGTAACCTTCATTTTAGCTGAGAATCGCAGTCCATTTAAGAAACAATATTTTACCCTGTACTGTTTCAACCTCAAGTGTACACCGCATATCAAATGTAGACACTGGGGGATTGATTGATTGTGTGTGTGTGTGTGTGTGTGTGTATGTGTGTGTGTGTGTGTGTGTGTGTGTGTGTGTGTGTTTCCGTGCGTTTGTGTATAATATGCATACACCAATGAAGCGTGAATAATATGTAATTTATAACTTCTCTTAAAGATATTATGCCAATTATAATAAACACAATATTTGGCTTGATTGCTTTGTTTTCGAAGTGATATTGGCCAAACCGTTTACACCTTTGGAATATTATAACAGTACACAATTACATACAATAGTTTTTAAAGTGTTAAACAAAGCACTGACGGGTTATTCGTTATATAAAATGTGCAAACCCATATAACTATCAACAATAAAGTTTCATATTGTGTGCCTTATTATTACTCAACACTACAGACAGCAACAACATATACAGTTCTTGTCATCCACGTAGCACAGGGATGCGTTTAGCGACAACGAACAGCACCAACATTCAAGAACTAGTTGACTGGTTCTCGATTCTGTTTAAATTCAAACTCGATACAAAGTCTGTAATGTTTGTAATTAATTAAGAGGCCATATAAGTTGAATAAACTGATTGTTGTTAGCAACCGGCCTTTGTGGCGCAGTGGTTAAGCCATCGGACTACAGGCTGGTAGGTACAGGGTTCACAGCCAGGTACCGGCTCCAATTCAGAGCGAGTTCGTAAGGTCTCAATGGGTAGGTGTAAGGCCACTACACCCTAAAGGCCGTGGTATGTGCTACCCTGTCTATAGAATGTTGCATATAAAAGATCCCTTGCTGCTATTCGAAAAGAGTAGCCCATGGAGTTGCGACAGCGGGTTTCTTAGATCGCAATATCGGTGTGGTCCTTAACCTTAACCGCGTCAAACGATTAGTGGTTCTTCGTGTAATTCTGGAGTTTTATATAGCAATGACCTTAAGTGGTTATCCGTATAGGTGGCCCATCCAAAGATGCTAAGCTCACGAATGCTCTTGGAACTTTATGGGTCATCTCGGAAGTTCAACAACAACATCATCTTCAATATAACAACTTTAACATCTGGAGATCATCATACATTTCACCCTCCTGCTCCTTCCGGTGGACAAATGGCCGACTGTTCATAAACATCACCATTCCTCTCCTTCCTCAGCCCATCATTCCTTCCCATACCTATCCCAACAACCTTGCTTCATTTACATTATAAATAATGTGCCCACAGCAGCTGTATGGATAACCTGGTGGCGGGCGGTGACGCCGTGTTAGGGCGTAGGCGATCTCGGCCGTTAGGTTTGTCTGGTAGGAGGGTTTATTTGAGAGATGTGAACAGTGGATGTGTTTTAGTACAATGTATACATACATGCTCACATCATCCCGACCAAATTGGTAGGGCAAAGTGAATGGGGATTAGTTCTTCTCCAATCTGAGAAAAGGAAAAATGACCTGTGCATGTGGTGGCCTGTATTTATGTGTTGGATGATTACCTAGATGAATGTCAAAGTTTGGTTGATATATTGCATATTGTGTTTTTAACCACAGACGTTAACGTTGTTGCCTATGGGATTTTATATGGTATAGAATAACCTATAACGGTATCCCAGTCGCCTATCTTGACGGAAAGCCTCAATTTCGAAAGTCCATCGATCAAGACAGTAAGACGATCGATGAAGATAGTATGTTGATCGATCGAGATAAATAAATTGATGTGATGTCCTTTTCCCCAGCCACCGTAGTATACAATGTTTCATGTTGGAAAGAAAAATAGAAATTCCACCACCAACCTGTGAGTTTTGTTCCTTCATTTATATTCGTCAGAAAATAAGAGAAGAAAAACTACACTCTGTTATTATTATATGAGGGAATCATAATAACCATATCAATTTATTCTGAGACAAAGTTGTCATGAATAATAACAAAAATAGGGTGGAGTCTAGTTGGACCCCACGATTACAGATTAGGAAGTTCTGGCAACTGTACTGATGAGCGTTAATAGGAATAATAATCTCTCAATTGCATACCTACTCCATATCATATATACTATAAAATCCTACCTGATACTGTACTGATTTGAATGCAACTCCACATTACAGAGACGAACACAAACGTCAAACAGTTCGACATTTTGTAATGCATGACGAACCAGGATGCTATTAGCGACCACCACGGCCGTCAGGTGGCGGGCTCAACATATAATGGAATTTTGGGGAAATCCTCACCCGGTGTCCCAGTTTCAAATTCCTCCCGTATTCAAGTTACTCCCCGGTAATTTGAACCTAGTTTCAGATTACCGGGGCTTGTTTGAACCTAGTTTCAGATTACCGGGGGTTGTTTGAACCTAGGTTCAGATTACCCCCGGGGTAGTTTGAACCTAGTTTCAAGCTACCCCCCCCCCCCCCTTAGTTTCAAACGACCCCCCGGGGGTAGCCTGACCACATCCATCCATCGCATCCATCCATCACATCCATCGACCACATCCATCCATCACATCTATCAATCTATCTACCACATCTATCACTCATCGTGTACAATGTAAGATGTCACATTTTGGTTTGTATTCTCGAAATATTTGCTTAAACATAAATTCTGATATCCAATCTATCAAGGTTTCCATACTTTTTATGCAAAATATGTGTTCGTGTAATATGAATTTTCATATTTTATAGGAATACTTAATATACATATCAACGTTTCGATGTAAAAAATATATCCTATTTGTGAAAATGTACTGGTTGTTGGGTGGGGGTAATTTGAAACTACGGGGGGTAATTTGAACCCATATATATATATATATATATATATATATATATATATATATATATATATATATATATATATATATATATATATATATGTATATATATATATATATATATATGTATATATATATATATATATATATATATTTATTGAACAATAATGTCATTTATTATGTCTACGCTGATTTGTCCCTCATAATTCAATGTGCGTGTAATTTTCAAGTCCCCACCCCGTAACGATACTTCCAGTGCTTGCAATTAAAAACATTCACGCGTGGAATTACATATATGTTTCTGTGATCGCTTGTGATAACACATAGTATCATGCACTGTTGCTGGGACATTGTCTATATTTGTAAGCACGGCTAAATAACATGATAGCATCTACGTCCTGAAACTGAAGCGCCCACCCGGAGTGTGTAGGGTTGTAAGGTTATTCCCTCTCGGTGGACCCAGTGGCGTACGTCTCATTCCAGCAATTTCCGCACGATTGGTATATCGATGGACTTGGTATATTACAACACACAATCAACCAAGCTATTTTTAACAATGATATGTGTTAGTAAAACAAAGAACAGACAGAGACACAGAGAGAGAGAGAGAGAGAGAGAGAGAGAGAGAGAGAGAGAGAGAGAGAGAGAGAGAGAGAGGGAGAGAGAGAGAGGGAGGCGGATCCATGGACTATGGAAAGGGCAGAACCTTTGTTAGGTTACCCCTTTTGTGTGAGAACTAGTGCTTTTGCATTAATATACATTTTAGGATCGAACCTCCTCGGTGAATCTAGCTACCATTGAACCTTTCCCGTTCTGAACAGTATCCCATGACTGGTATACCACAGGCCGTGGTATGTAAAATATCCCTTGCTGCTTTTCGGTAGAAGTAGAGTGGTGGCAGCGTGTTTCCTCTTTTATTATCTTTGTGGTCCTTAACCATTGATCTGACGCCATATAACCCTAATAAAAATGTGCTGAATGCGTCGTTAAATAAAACGTTTTTTTCTTCTCCTAATATACATTTTCAAACAGGTTAAGAAAGAGGAGCCATAAAACGGCCTTTGATATACCAGTCGTGGTGCACTGGCTGGAACGAGAAATATCCCACTGGGCCAACCGTCGGGGATCGAGTCTAGACTGACCGCGCATCAAGCGAGCGCTTTACCACAGGGCTACGTCTCGCCCCTGTTAGTTGGATATAACTACGAAACTCAACCAGAAAGCATTCAGTGAAGCATATACACAGGTCTTTACAAGAGACGTGTATGCACAAAATCAAATCATGATAACAGTGTTTTCTTACCTCGTCGGCTTTAAATAACATCACAAAGTCATAAAAACTGACGTCAACCGTATAGATAATGTAAACTAGCGCAGTGGCTTAAAACGCAGTGAGCTACCCCAGCCAGTTCTCTACTTAGTTAACTTCCTGGTGCACGGTGTATTACAAAATGTCGAAACACTTGATATGTATGCTCCTCTTTACAATTTGGGCGTGTTGTCGTGTAACATCAGGTATGATTTGTGTAAATTATCACTATAGTTTGTATCATTACAAACTAATCGCGCCGAATTTACAACGCCTGTTTTTTCTCTTACGACATGTATTAACAGTGCTACAGCCACAAAGTTTACTTCGATATAGAACCAATATATTTTTATATGCACTTTCCCACAGGCAGGGATTTGGTGGACAGTCATGAGCCACACAGTTTCTCGACAGAGAAAGAAAGAAAGAAATGTTTCATTTACCGACGCACTCAACACATTTTATTAACGGTTATATGGCGTCAGACACATGGTTAAGGACGACACAGATTTTGAGAGGAAACCCGCCGTCGCCACTACATGGGTTACTCTTTCCGATTAGCAGCAAGGGCTCTTTTATTTGCGCTTCCCACAGGCAGGATAGCACAAACCATGGCCTTTGTTGAACCAGTTATGGATCACTGGTCGGTGCAAGTGGTTTACGTCTACCCATTCAGCCTTGCGGAGCATTCACTCAGGGTTTGGGAAAAAGCCATGCCTCGACTGGGATCCGAACCCAGTACCTACCAGCCTGTAGACCGATGGCCTAACCACGACGCCACCGAGGCCGGTCACAGGACGTTGGCGTACAGTCGTGGGTCACACAGTTTGTCGATAGAGAACCAATATATATTTGATATGCACTCTCCCACATATAGGACGTTGGCGTACAGTCGTGGGTCACACAGTTTCTCGATAGAGAACCAATAGATATTTGATATGCACTCTCCCACATACAGGACGTTGGCGTACAGTCGTGGGTCACACGGTTTCTTGAGGGACGACTCCAAAAGGAAGGTTTCGTTTTTATTCGATTTGGTGTACAGATGGATATGTATAATTTATGTTAGGACACTCTGGAAACATGTAGACGCCCCCTGCCTAAAGAAAGCCCACATCCGTCCCTGTATGTGAACGTTATGTTTAGGATCAGCAGTCTATCACGAGCGACGGGATTTAAATCAATTAGTTGAGTGCTTGCTTGAGGTGGTTGCGTCGCAGGTTCGAACCACCTCGGTGGGTCGATTCAACTGATATGGATTGTTTTCGTTCCAACCAGTGCACTACCACTGGTCAAAGGCCGTGGTATGTGCTTTCCTGTCTGTGGGAAAGTGAATATAAAAGATCCCTTGCTGCATTAAGAAAAATGTAGCTGGTTTCCACTGATGACTATGTTTCAGAATTACCAGATGTGGGATATCCAATAGTCGACGATTAATTAATCAATCTGCTCTAGTGGTATCGTTAAACTATTAAGTGATAATAACAGTGCTGCAGAAAGTGAAAATAGTCTTCTAATGACCTGGTAAGTACACCTGAAGAATATTCCGTCGTTGATATTCCCAAATTTAGCACCAGCGAGTGTACAATGAGTTCCTATGATCTGTGTCGCTGTGTTCTTTTCTAGGAGTTTGTCCAGACGGTCGGTATGGCTTAGACTGCAGCTACACGTGCCACTGTACTGCCGGTTGTGATGAAATCACAGGGTGTTCTGGGAACTGCAAAAAAGGATGGTCTGGATCAACATGCAACATGAGTAAAACAAATATTAAACAGTTATTTGTATTATATTTTTATTAGGTAATAACAGATTTGTAATTTCTGAGTCCTTAAACTTAGCAGTCAGATACCCAATTTCAAATACTTCACTGACCTCAGTAATATCACGGATGTGTCTCCTGAATGTTTGAATTAGAAATGTATTATCCGGCATGCATTACAGAAAGAAAGAATGAAAACAAAATGAATGAAAGGAAGAACGAACGGACGAAAGAAAAGAAATGTTTGTTAACGAACCTCGGAATATGTTTAACAGGTCAAACACTTGTTCCATGATCATATCCACTCAAAGTTCAGGCTTGCCTACACAGGGTCCTGTTTCTGGTATGTGCATATCCATTCGAGGTTCAGGCACGCTCACATTCGGTCCTGTCTCTGGTATGACCATATCCACTCAACGATCAGACACGCCCACAATGGGTCCTCTCTCTCGTATGACCATATCCACTCAAGGATCAGACACGCCCATACTGGGTCCTGTTTCCGCTATGACCATATCCACTCAAGGATCAGACACGCCCACACTCGGTCCTGTCTCTGGTATGACCATATCCACACAAGGTTCAGGCACGCCCTCACTGGATCCTGTCCCTGGTATGACCATATCCACCCAGGGTTCAGGCACGCTCACACTGGGTGCGGTCTCTCGTATGACCATATCCACTCAAGGTTCAAACATCCCCACACTGGGTCCTATTTCTGGTATGACCATATCCACTCAAACTTCAGACACGCTCACACTGGGTCCGGTCCCTGGTTTGACCATATCCACCCAAGGTTCAGACACGCTCACACTGGGTCCGGTCTCTGCTATGACGATATCCACTCAAAGTTCAGGCACGCTCGCACTGGGTCCGGTCTCTGGTATGACGATATCCACTCAAGGTTCAGACACGCCCACATTGGGTCCGGTCCCTGGTATGACCATATCCACTCACGGTTCAGGCACGCCCACACTGGGCCCTGTCTCTGGTATGACCATATCCAGTTATGGTTCAGGCACGCCCACACTGGCACCTGTCTCTGGTATGACCATATCGACTCACGGTTCAGGCACGTCCACACTGGCACCTGTCTCTGGTATGACCATATCGACTCAAGGTTTAGGCACGCCCACACTGGGTCTGGTCCCTGGTATGACCATACCCTCTCAAGGTTCAGGCACGTCCACACTGGGTCCTGTCTCTGGTATGAACATATCCACTCAAGGTTTAGGCACGCCCACACTGGGTCCGGTCCCTGGTATGACCATACCCTCTCAAGGTTCAGGCACGTCCACACTGGCACCTGCCTCTGGTATGACCATATCGACTCAAGGTTTAGGCACGCCCACACTGGGTCCGGTCCCTGGTATGACCATACTCTCTCAAGGTTCAGGCACGTCCACACTGGGTCCTGTCTCTGGTATGAACATATCCACTCAAGGTTCAGGCACGCCCACACTGGGTTCGGTCTCTGGTATGAACATATCCAATCAAGGTTCAGACACGCCCACACTGGGTCCGGTCTGGTATGAACATATCCAATCAAGGTTCAGACACGCCCACACTGGGTCCGGTCTGGTATGAGCATATCCACCCATGGTTCAGGCACGCTCAAACTGGGTCCGGTCTCTGGTATGACCAATGACCCACCTCAGTACGGAAGAGGGATTTTTTTAATGAATATTAGTATTGCTACTACTGAGGTTTATATTATTATTATGATTATTATGATTATTATTATTATTATTATTATCCGGTATTATTTTTGTTTAACGAAACAAACTTCCTTTTTATGTTTCATTAGATAATGTTGTGTATACGGCTGCTGTATATATTGCCACTTCTGTGTTAAGTGACAAACATGGCGACTTCCATTGCCCTTGTTTCTATGGAATTCATCTGTGTACGTTATATTTAGCACGATGTGTGTACGCTAGACTAGTGGAATATATCTGAGCACAAAGAAGTACAAAGAAGGCGGTAGGCAATTCCGATAAGCCTATATAGATGCCTCTCCACGAGATGATGTTATATACTGTATACATTTCAATGAATGACATAAAACATAACACTACAAAACATTGCTCTACAAAGCGAGTAAAATACTCGCCATGATGACTAAAAACATTCCCTGGCGTCTAAAAAATAAAATCACATTCGCCAGTTGGCGACTGTCCAATAATTTTACTTTAATCTGTAAACAAAACTGGACATCGGAAAACACTGTGTACCAGTATCAATTTATCTTCCATAAAACGTGTTTTCTATTGGTAATTTGTTTCAAAAATAAAAGTTTGAGACATGTTAATCAGACTATGAATAACGAGTTTCCAGTATTAAGAGTAAACACGGTGACGTTAAGTGGGAGGTAATACTTCGTTATGATGTTATCTCCCTTAACTTGAATATCAAGCGTTTGAAAATAATTCGGCCCCAGTTCAGTTTTGGACTAAGTCGGTCCTGTCCCAATTAGAGCCAGGTTTTATTTATGTATTAAAATTACATTTTTGAGCCGCTAGTACTGTGTCTTTACTTGTCTGTTTGAAACTCAAACGTTAATTATTTTAAATGTCGATTTGTATATGTGTTATGCTGCGTCTCGTGCTTATCGT
>NW_024537381.1:143288-160788 GCF_016097555.1 Gigantopelta aegis | reverse complement strand
GTTTATTCAAACAAAGCTGCAACGTATGTTCAATGATACTCATATTGGACGAGCTGTAACAAATCTGAAAATCATCAACATATAATGAGCTATCCACACCAGGTGTTAAAAACTGGGTGATGGTGTTAATTTTCACAGAAAATAAAGTTACAGACAGGATACTACCTTGAGGCACACCCATCTCCTGTGTGTGAATGTCAGACAAAGTGAACCCTACTCGAACTTTAAAATATCTATCTTTTAAAAATTGAGAAATACAAATTGGAAGTCGACCTTTAAAGCCCATGCCACGGAGGTTGTTTAAAATCCCATACTTCCACATGGTATCATAACATTTCTCCAAATCACAAAAACACTGATACCAAGTGCTGATTATGGATGAAAACTTCCCTACAAAACGTTTCAAATCTAACAAGATGATCAAGATACCTGACAAGTATACGATTGATCATTTGTTCCATGGTTTTACAAATGCAACTTGTCAAAGCGATAGGGTGATAACTAGTAGGATTAGTTGAATCCTTATCAGGCTTTCGAATAGGAATAATAATTGCTTTCCTCAAATCAGAAGAAAAGTCACCAGAAATCCAGATGTTATTAAAAATATCCAAAATAACCATTAAAGATGATTCAGGTAAATGCTTCAATAACTGATAATGAATTCCGTGTGGTCCTATTGCAGTATCATGGGCTCAACGAAGAGCATCCTGCAATGCTTCCATAGAGAAATGCCTGTTGTATACTTCGGCATTTTTGGATGAAAAATTAATGGACTGCTTTTCATCTGTACTGAAAGCAGAAGATGAATTATGAGAAACGTTGTTTGCCAATGCATTGGCAATGTCACGATGAGACGTAACATCCATATCATTGATGAACTGTATTGCTGGATTACCTACCTTTGATTTTACGGATCCATTCCCAGACAGATTTCATTGATGTTTGTGAATTCAGTTTGGAGACAAATGCTCTCCAGGATGATTTCTTACTCTATCTAATCTCTCTGTGAGCCTTAGCCCTAGGAATACGAAATGCATTCAGGTTATCCCCAGTAGGTTCACGTTTGAACCTCTCAATGAACCTGTTTCACTCTCATAATGCATCTTTGCACATATCATTAAACCATAGTTTATCGAAACGCTTTGGCACTGCCGATGTCTAATGAATAGTTTCATCTGCAGTAGCCTTTAAGATGGGATCATCAGCATCAATAATGGCAAATTGTTGCAGATGAGTGCTGCACATTTGCTGAAACCAATTCCAATTTGCCTTCATGAACCTCCACCTTTAAAACCTTTCAAGTGATGGAGGTCGATCATTCTACAAAATAATGGGAAAGTGGTCACTACCATAAGGATTTGGACTTACTTTCCAGGAGAAATCAACACAAACTTATGAACTACAAAGAGTTAAATCTATAGAAGTGAAAGATCCACTTTTATCATTAAATAAAAGTAAGTAATTTTTGAGAATCAAGTCTTCTAATTGTTGTCCTTTAACATTAACATCCTCGCATCCCCACGAAATGTGGTGACCATTAAAATTTCCCATAATAATAAAGGGAGTAGGGAGCTGGTCAATAAGATCTTGGAGATCCCTTGGTTGAAAATTAAAATGATTACGAGGTGGTAAGTAAACTGAAGATAGAGTAATAGTTTTATGAGCTGCAAATGTTACAGGCAACAGCTTGTAAATTAGTATGTAATGTCACTATACTCTGAGGAATGTTTTCATTAAAAAGAATGGAAACACCCCCAGCTGCTCTATTTTCAGTTTCTTGAAATTTATGATAGAAGGAAGGAAATGTTTTATTTAACGATTCACTCAACACATTTTATTTATGGTTATATGGCGTCAGACATATGATTAAGGACCACACATATATAGAGAGGAAACTCGTTGTCGCCACTTCATGGGCTAGTATTTTCGATTGGCAGCAACGGATCGTTTATATGCAACATTCCACAAACATGATTACACATACCACGGCCTTTGATATACCAGTCAGGGTGCACTGGCTGGAGCGAGAAATAGCCCAATGAGCCCACCGATTGGATTTATGATAGATGTTAAATATTTTCATGGTAATATGATCAGTGTCCTTCAAGAAAGTTTCTTGAAGACATACTGCAAGAGGATTATGTGATTTAATTAAAAGACTTAATTCATCAAAATTGGGACTAAACCCACGGCAGCTCCACTGTAGGAATTCATTTGACATTTGTATGGGCGTTATCTTAGGCTTTGGTGGTGGTCTTTTTGTTTGTGGATAATCTAGTGAGGAGATTTCCATCTCATCTTCTAGATCATCCAAAGCCTCAAACGAATTACCAGTTGAAACAGATCGCCGTTCATATTTCTTTAGTCTATCTGACAAGTTATCTTTGTGCTGTTTTTATGTCCTTTTTGGTCACAGGTTTGCTGGTAAAACCGCTAATGGATTCTTAGAATCTGAGGACACTTGGGACAGAATGGTTTCCCTTGCAGATAATACATGAAACATCAGTATGACATATGTTGCTGCCGTGGTCAAACAGCCTACACCGTGCACATGTCAATTGTCCACGACAGGTGTTTTAACCATGTCCAAATTGTTGTCCTTTAAAACACTGCAAGGGGTTTGGAATGAATGGTACACAGGTATGTTAAGATACCCAGCCTTCATGGATTCAGGAAGGAAAGGTTTATTGCAAGTGATGATAAATGTGTTCGTTGGACCAGTTCATTATTCCGACGAACACGTATTCATTTGACACATGAAATATTCTGCGAAGAGAGATTTTCACATATCTTATCTTCACTCACACCATCCAAATCTCGTGATTGACTCACGCCATTTGATTAACTAATGGGCTTGTGTGCACTGACTTTGATAGATATATAACACAACAATGTGGATTTGAGAAGCCATTTGGAATGATTCTCTGTGGAGCATTCTACCAACAGAGAACCATTCTTTAACTTTTTGACACTCTTTGGCTCGCCAGCCAAGCCTTGGTGTCCCTTCTCAACAGCAAAAGTGATAAATTTTGCAAGGCTCAATCGAATGAAGATTCAATAACCAGGAACCGTGGCCAAATTTCAGAAGAAATCACTTTTGATTTCTTTGCAGTTATCGTAGATGACGTGGATTCCTTATCAGATGATGAGGAATTCGAAACCTCGAAGGGGCGGGACGTAGCCCAGTGCTAAAGCGCTCGCCTGATGTGCGGTCGGTCTGGGATCCATCCCCGTCGGGTGCCCATTGGGCTATTTCTAGCTCCATCCAGTGCACCACGACTGGTGTATCAAAGGCCGCGGTATGTGTTATCCTGTCTATGGGATGGTGCATATAAAAGATGCCTTGCTGCTAATCAAGAATAATGGCCCATGAAGTGGCGACAGCGGGTTTCCTATCTCATTATATGTGTGGTCCTTAACCATATGTCCGATGCCATATAACCGAAAATAAAATGTGTTGAGTGTGTCGTTAAATATAACATTTCCTTCCTTCCTTCCAAAACCTGGGTATGGACTCGTCTCAGAGTCCCATCAAATGTTGGACATTTTATTAAATATATTTTAATATGGTGTGTTAATTCTTCAACCATGACCCACCCACCACCGAGTCCAACAAGGGGACATGGTGCTGCGGATAACCAGCAGACATCCATGCCAGGGATACATGGTTAGTATACTTGGGCAATAAACACAAAATGTATCACCCAATTGATCCTAGCCACCGCCCGAAAAGCAACAAATACAAATAAACAATGTTTGTTCTTGACAAACTTAACAAAATAAGGTTGTTTGCTCTAGAGCTTGGCGTGACCAGCCGATTGATCAGGTTGGAATCCAGGCCAAAGTGGTTTGTTGCCAGAAAACATAACCGTAGATATGCCCCCAACTCAACCACCAGGATCCCATCATCCAGCATTACCGGATGCAACTCACGGCCAACAATGTGCCCCAAAAGGGGAATTGTACTGTATTAGCTATTCCCAGCAAGTACTATCACCTCACCGTGGTGCAGGGGTGCATTGTGGGATGCGATGGAAATTAGCTAAACTTAAAGCAATAACAAAATATATTAGACAATACGATGTGAATAAAATGTTAGGGTGGGTTTTTTTTCTTAAATTTACATGTTTTTTGTTACATGTGTAATGAATTTCGCACTCAAGTATGAAACGAAATCATGCCACTTGAAATTTCACCCGGGTCCAGCTACCCCTTTCAGTTGTAGACTTCAAGGTAATTAACACTAAATAGGCGGCCTTAACATACCACGTCTAAATACTAGTATCAGACAGACTACATAACAATAGAACAGATTATATATGTATTCAAGGGGGTTAACACAGAAAACAGTTTTCAACATTTCGCAATACGAAGACAGTTGGCATTTAAATTTTAATAGTTATTTACAAATAAATCTAAGTCCCCTTTTAATTAACACCTCCCCATCACAACAACGTTCACCAATACTAAATGAGATTTAGATATCCGCTAGCTCTTCTCAAAACACGGAAAAACAACTCCTTATTATAGTCTAAGGACACCCTTTTCGTTAGCTCCGTTTTGCTCATTCGGAAAGCGATTTCTTCAACAAGTCAAACCCCGAATCCTACTTCCTATTATAGTCTAACGGCACCCTTTTCGTTAGCTCGTTTTGCTAATTCGGAAAGCAGATTCCTCGACACGTTGCCCTAGACGGATAAACTCCCAACCCACTCAAAATGTGCTAGCGTCATCGTTGGGAAAGGAATTTTCTTTAGCCAAATACAACCATTTAATTAATTAATTAATCTCTTCCCCACCCATAATAATATTTAAATACGTTCTAATGATTTGGAAGCAAGCACACATTCAATCAAAAAAACATCCTACAGAACAAAACAAGACTTACTTGTTTGATACCCAAAAACTAAGTAAAGGATAATGCCTCGGTCCGATCTGCACGGACTTTCATAACTCTTAAACCCGATTGGCCAGATAATAACGAAGCCCGTAACCTACCTACAACTCCCGAGTAATTTTCCACCACAATATAAATTCGACTGGTCTCATACCATACTTTATAACATGCACAACGTAACGTTCCTGGCATTCCCTTATTAGTAAGGTTAATATTAGAGATTGATATAATTAAAATAAGAAGAAGAATAAGAAGAAGAACCAAATAAAAATAATAACCAAGGAAATATGAAATGATAGATCGACAGAAAACCAGGAACGCTACACATGGTGTTTCTATTTTGGAGAGACATACATATTACAGGTATGTTGTTAATAGGAATTATATACATATATACTAAAAATACTTATTTTTCATCTTCTGAGCTACACAAGTCAGTTAATATGTATTTATATCTAACCAACTATCGATCGAATTAAAAAAAGAATATATTGTGGTGTTGGTAAATTCATTCATTTATTAATTTTGTTGTTTGGATTTAAACAGTCTAAGATTACATACTATTTGCAGAAATATGCATTTTATATTAAACGTCTGTTGATAATAATAAAAACCCCATTATGTTGCTAAAATACTTTACTTTTTCATATTCGAAAGTATGTGATGCAATTAATATTTGATATTTTGTCTACAATTGTCTGAACTGAAAAAATAACAACACAGAAAAACCCCCACACCAAACAATAGGTATATTTAACGAATTCTGTTTTTGCATCTTCAGTTTGTGACGCTGGTACATTTGGAGATGACTGCATCGAGTTATGTCACTGTCATGGTCAACCGTGCAACTATGTAATTGGAGAGTGCGTGGGTGGATGTAAACGAAACTGGACTGGGACCCAGTGTAATGGTATGAAAATAACCACAACATCAACATCATGTATGATCTAAGAACTACACAATACTCTACATTCTAATTCATACAGATACAGCGCGAAATTTGATTAGCTAATCAAATCCATTTGCGACAATAACAAACAGCATTAACGTGTTGGAAATTTGGGAGATTCCCCAAGAGCCTAATTACATATTCATACGCTACTTGTCGCTGTTTAGTTGGATGCATATACTTTTAAAATACCAAAGTTGAATCTTTTTTTAAAGCTAAAAATTGCGACGGCAGAGCCAGCATCAACGTCCGCACATATGCAAATACAACACAGTTATACCCCAATTATAAACTACTGTGTGACTGGTAAATATTTTTATTTTTTTAAATACGAACGAATATTATATCTTGTACAAACATACATCAAAATGTTATTAACATAATGTGTAACATACATATGTGTCCGAAATATGAAAACTTATTGAATTAACATTTTGTTTTGTACTTCCACGCAACTAATTGATGTAGTTGTAAGTGTAGACGAATTTATATAGCAGTGTTACCGCTTCGTCTAAAAGGCCAGTTATAGACCTATTACCAAATGCACAACAATAAAAATAGTACTGATGGCAATTTTGTTATGGTTAGACTATACCTTTGATGTTATTTTGTAATCAGTTATTCCAGGAATATTTCTTGGATTTAGCTTTAATCAGTTGTATGTACGTCTTTTTTTCTCTCTGTTATTTTCTAATTAGTTACAGGTATGAGTGTTTCTCAGTTTTATTTTGTATGCGTTATATGTACGAGTGTTTTTCTGTGTTATCTTCTAATTAGTTATAGGTAAGAGTGTTTCTCTTTTTGTATTTTCTAATCAGTTATATGGACGAGTGTTTCTCTATGTTATCTTCTAATCAGTTATATGTACGAGTGTTTCTCTGTTATCTTCTAATCAGTTATAAGTACTAGTGTTTCGCTGTGTTATGTTGTAGTCAGTTATATGTACGAGTGTTTCTCTGTGTTATCTTGTAATCAGTTATAAGCACGAATTTTTCGCTGTGTTGTCTTCAATTCAGTTATGTGCACGAGTGTTTATCTGTGGTATCTCCTAATCAGTTATATATAAGAGTGTTTATCTGTGTTGTCTTCTGTTCAGTTATATGCACAAGCGTTTATCTGTGTTATCTCCTAATCAGTTATATGTAAGAGTGTTTATCTGTGTTGTCTTCTAACCAGTTATATGCACGGGAGTTTATCTGTGTTGTCTTCTAATCAGTTATATGCACGAGTGATTTTTCTGTGTTATTTTCTAATCGTTAAAAATGCACGTGTGTTTATCTGTGTTATCTTCTAATCAGTTATACATACGAGTGTTTTTCTGTGTTATTTTCTAGTGTGTTATATGTACGAGAGTTTGTGTTAGTTGTTTGTGTGATCAGTAATCAGTGTCCGAGTGTTTATCTGTTATCTTCTAACCAGTTATGTGTCTGAGTGTTTATCTGTGTTATCTTCTAATCAGTTATGTGTCCGAGTGTTTATCTGTGTTATCTGCTAATTAGATACAAGCACGAGCGTTTATTTGTGTTATCTTATATTCAGTTATATGTACGAACGTTTCTGTGTGTTATTTTCTAATCAGTTACATGTACGAGTATTTGTCTGCGAATTTTGTAATCAGTTATATGTACGAGTGTTTATATGTGTTAACTTCTATTCAGTTATATGCACCAGTGTTTCTTTGTGTTATCTTCTAATCGGTTATGTGTACGAATGTGTCTCTGTGTTATTTTCTAATCAGTTATATGTTCGGATATTTTTATGTACTTTCCTCTAATTAGATATACGTAAGAGTGTTTTTCCCTGTTATCTTCTAATCAGTTATATATACGAGTGTTTATCTGTGTTATTTTTTAATGTGTTATACGTACGAGTGTTTATGTTATCTTCTAATCAGTTATATCTACGATTATTTTCTGTGCTTTGCTCTAATCAGATATATGTACGAGTGTTTCTCTGTTAATTTCTAATTAGTTATATGTACGAGCGTTTTTCTCTGTTATCTTCTAATCAGTTATATGTACTAGTGTTTTTCTCTGTTATCTTCTAATCAGCTATATGTACGAGTGTTTCTCTGTGTTATTTTCTGATGTGTTTCTCTGTTATCTTCTAAATAGTTATATGTACTTTTGTTCTAATGAGTTATATGTACGAATATTTATCTGTGTAATTCTGTAAACAATAATATGTGTGCAAGTGTTTCTCTGTGTTATCTTCTAATCAGTTATATACTTTTCAAAAAAAGAAACGCAAAAGGGTACAAATGGGTTATAACTCCGATTTTATGTTTCCTACCGGTTCATGCTTTGTGAATATAAGGTCATTGCATGTCCCAAACACATTCCCACGGTTACATTCGATAAAACGCAGCTACTGTACAATAAAGTTCCAAAATGTGAATATTCGCAAAAACGCAGCCACGTGCAAACCATGTCACCACTGCACGTGCGTTGTCTGCACGTGCAACATGAACACCGACAGTATAAAAGTGCAGGGTGTTCCCTTGCCTGGCCTCTGTATCTGGCCGACAGTTGACAATCCAGGACATGCCACGTCTCAGTGAACCACAGAGAAACAATGCCATCGGCCGACTAGACGCAGGCGAATCCAGAACGGCCGTTGCCAGGGCATTCCATGTGTCCCCAAGCACCATCTCCAGACTGTGGGACCGTTACCAGCAACATGGATCAACACGTGACCTCCCTAGATCCGGTCGACCACGGGTCACTACCCCCGGGCAGGACCGCTACATCCGGGTACGCCACCTTCGGGAACGATTGACTACTGCCACCTCCACAGCCGCAGCAATACCAGGTTTGCGCAGGATATCCGACCAGACCGTACGGAACCGCCTACGTGAGGTAGGAATTCGTGCCAGACGTCCAGTTCGAGGTGTAATGTTAACACCACAACACCGTCGACTCCGACTGCAGTGGTGCCAGATTCATCGACAATGGCCTCAACTGCGATGGAGACAGGTGTGGTTCAGTGACGAGTCCCGATTTCTGCTCCGACGTCATGATGGAAGATGTCGCGTGTATAGGCGTCGTGGTGAACGTTATGCGGCAAACTGCGTGCAGGAAGTGGACAGATTCGGCGGGGGTAGTGTCATGGTGTGGGCAGCCATCTCACACACTGGCAGAACTGACCTGGTCCACGTGCAGGGCAACCTGAATGCACAGGGCTACATTGACCAGATCCTCCGGCCACACATCGTTCCAGTTATGGCCAACGCCAACGCAGTGTTCCAACATGACAACGCCAGGCCTCACACAGCACGTCTCACAACGGCTTTCCTACAGAACAACAACATTAATGTCCTTCCTTGGCCATCGATATCACCGGATTTGAACCCAATTGAGTATCTATGGGACGAGTTGGACCGACGCCTCCGACAGCGACAACCACAGCCCCAGACCCTACCCGAGCTGGCAGCAGCCTTGCAGGCCGAGTGGGCCACCATCCCCCGGGACGTCATCCGTACTCTGGTTGCTTCAATGGGCAGGCGGTGCCAGGCAGTTGTCAACACACGCGGAGGCCACACCCGGTATTGACTCCAGATGACCTTGACCTTGGTGGTGTATCCTATCACTTACTCACAATAGACTAGAGTGAATTGTGAACAATCCTGCAACATTTGGTAATTATCGGACTCACCATTCAATAATTAAATCAATTCTCCAAATGTTACGACAATGTGGTTTTGCGTTTCTTCTTTTGAAGAGTATATGTGCGAGTGTTTACCTGCATTATATTCTAATCAGATAAATGCAAGAGTGTTTCTTGATGTTATTTTCAGTTTGTGATTCTGACCACTATGGCTCACTGTGCAGTGCTGGTTGCTCCAACAGGCACTGTGATCAGACTAACGGAATATCTAGGTGTGACAAAATAACAGGGCGATGTGACACTGGGTGTGAACCTGGCTGGACTGGACCAGATTGTACAAAGAGTAAGATCATTATTACACTCCTAAGCATTATATTAACTTACAACTATCTTATCCTGACTTCTTTTAATAATCGTTCGTTTACCATTATCAACATTTTCACAAGCGTAAAAACAGTACGCTGAGGAGCGGTCAGGGTAATACCAACGTAAACTTGTATACCAAAAATGGTTCTTTTCAACTCAATTTTTAAACATCATACTATTCATAATCATTGTTGGTAGTCTAGTCTAGTCTAGTCTAGTCTAGTCTAGTCTAGTCTAGTCTCTCTCTCTCTCTCTCTCTCTCTCTCTCTCTCTCTCTCTCTCTCTCTCTCTCTCTCTCTCTCTCTCTCTCTCTCTCTCTCTCTCTCTCTCTCTCTCTCTCTCTCTCTCTCTCTGTATATATATATATATATGTATGTATGTATGTATGTATGTATATAACTTGAGGGCAAAAATAGATTTTAAAATATGCCAAAACTACTTCGCAGTATATTGTTAACATTTCACTGTTTGCAATATTATAGAATGCGAAATATCACAACTGTTTTGTAGTTTATTGTATATATTATATAATATAAAAACACTGGAACTATTATTAATATTACAGAATGTCCACATGGTACATATGACAAAGGTTGTAAAAAATCCTGCGCAAACAGACATTGTCTTGAAAACTCGCCATGTGATCACGTGACTGGGAAGTGTGTCGGTGGCTGTGATCGGGGATATGAATCACCAGATTGCACTATGAGTACGTATGTTAAATCAAACATATATGATTGGAGCAATATAGTCACTATTAAATTATTTCAATTATATGGCAAAAGCCAATTTTAATTAAATACAAAAATTAGTATATAGTTTATTATCGGTTTAATCAAACGTTTTTAACTGAAAGAGTGAATTAGTTACATCATTTCAATTATTTGACAACAGCTAATATATAAATAAATAAATGCACTGATGAGCAAATAAACAAATAAACAAATGAACAAATCAATAAATAAATAAATAAATAAATAAATAAAAGAGGATGTATTTTATTGCGTGTTGTATAATCAAATGTTTTTACCTAAACCAGTATAGTTACGATTACATGATATCAATTACGTGCACCAATCTTTTTCACTAACTAGTACCAATTAACCACTAACCCACTGTCCTGGACAGACGCCCCAGATAGCTGAGGTGTGTGCTCAGGACATAAGCACGACAATAAGTTGAAAGGAATTAATTAATAAAGTTACATGTGTGCTTGAACATTAATTGGATATAGGCAAGTCAAATATTTATAAGTAAGTAAGTAAGTTACATCTGTCACATGTTATTAGACTGTAAATACATTTATGACAATGCATTGATAGTTTTAGACTGTAAAGTCTTCTATCACATTGTATTAATAGTTTCACATTGTAAAGACATCTATCAAACATCGTTTATATTTTCGGACTGTAAAGATACCTTTAACACTGTACTAGCCTAATATTTTCAGATTGTCAAGAGACCTGGCACACTACTAATAGTTTCAAATTATACAGAAATATATCATACTGTTTTTGTTAGAATGTAAATACACATCAATTTATATTTTCAGCCTGTATACATATTGTAATGGACCCTACTAGTGTGCCCATTAATTATTATGAGTATTTATAGTAATTAACGAAACACGTTAATAGCAAACAGCTGATTTTGAAATTTTAGCTGAAAATAAATTTATTTTACTTAATAAGACGATATTTCGATGAACTTGTTACTCTGTACATGTTGGTACTGATTTCACTGCACTCTAAATAGCCTAGAATTATGTTGCTTACTTAGTTAATGTTATTTTGGAGTTTAAAATATTCCTATTTATGCGCCTATTCGCAGACGAATTCATTGATATCCGCCATATTGACTTCACCGGCATTGTTGTCACAGGGGTCGAAAATACAACACGTGTTAAAAATAAATTAATTTGTTAACTTTAAAACGTTGTAAAATGATGTTAAATGACAAAGCTATTTGTTTATAATGTGTACAGAATTACTCTGATATGCTGTACGAGTTTACTGGTGATTTGTATAGGACTTGGTAGTCTATTTTTTATAACACGGCTTTTGGATACATTACCACAAAATAATGGGGTACTGTTTTACGTTGACTTATATCGTAAAATGTATTGTTGTATAATATTAAGTATTGCTGTGCCCTTCGTATTTACTGCTAATACTTACTTGATTTTGGGGCAGTCAAGTGTAAATGAATACTGTATAATAGTAGATTCTGGATCCGTTGGGGGCAGAACCTGTCCCACGTTATTTATAAGGTTATTTAGCATTTTCTTTGTGAAATACATCCGATATGGTGTATCATCAAGCCAAATTACGTAACGCGATTGGTTAGATGACGTCACATTACCTTTATGACAAATAGTTAACTATTTAGGCCGGACATTTGGAATGGAGATTGACACTGTTTATAAGCAGTTTTAAGTATTTAAACTAAATGCAATTATAATTGTGCCTACATTCCTATTGCACTGCTTTTTGTTCATAGTTCAACTTCACTTGAACATCAGACATGATCTATTGGATAATGATGTTGATGTTGTTGTGTTATTTTGGCTGCTTATCTGCTGCAGTAAATATATACAAACTGATGTTTTCTACCATTCCTCAGTTTGTATTTATTTACTGCAGCAGATAAGCAGCCAAAATAACACAACAACATCAACATCATTATCCAGTATATCATGTCTTTTTTATTATTATTATTTTTTTTTTAGATTGTAGACGTTCCTATGGTTTCAGCTGTAACATGGCTTGCAGTTCTCGGAAATGTTATGGAGATTACGAATGTGACAGACTTTACGGAAACTGTAGAGACGGATGTCTGGATGGGTTTGAGTTACCAGACTGTACAGCTGGTATATCTTTCTTCTTCTTGTTCACTCTAAGCATGACTGTTGAGTCCTACATACGCTGAGTTTTGTCGTCGTGTAACTTTTCTGCTAGGGACACGCAAGCAGGTCGTATCTGATATCTTAATTTGTTGGTGCTGACTGCAATCCTGGAGGAAGTGGGTTGCTGTTTCTTCTCCCTGTCCACATATGCACATTGCTGTATTCGAGAGCGTATGAATACTACTTAATCGTTTGCATTAGATTTGGTCCTGGTCATCTCGAACCCACTAAAGTATAACACATGACAGGAAAAATTGAAATGTTGTACTACATTTCTTGCCACAACAAAGTGGGCACAACCACTTGTCTTTGTCAGAGCTCTATATATTTGATGAAATCAAAAACTGAAATATATATATATATATATATATATATATATATATATATATATATATATATATATAGGATACTCCCCGAGTGTCTTGTGATATCATAATTTACCAGCACGAGTTGATAAAAGTAAGAAATCCGCCGCTTGCCGAGGATTTTTATACTTTTATCAACGAGTGCTGATATATTACGATATCACAAGACACGAGACGGGTATTCTTTGTATCATTCATTATCATTATTTCCATTTGCGACAGTTGTAAACAATGCCAGTAATGTGGGTTGAATGTCACTAAATTTGGCAGTGGTAGACTCGTTAACTAGCAGACCGGCAGTGGCGTGACGTCACTAATGCTAAGTTTAGCGATGAAACAAACACAATGACGTAACAAAATATTGTCTTGTGATTAAAATTTGACCAATCAATATTATAAGAGGCGATATTCCCTGCGGAGAATATCACAGGGGATATCTCAAATTATAGTGCCAGCGACACCTCCTACAAAAGCCTTCAATGGACTATATATATATATATATATATATATATTTTTTTTTTCATAGTACTATCTAACGATTGTCCGTTATTTCTTTTCGGTTCAATGGGGTATGAACACGAAACTAATCATCCGCAAACTGTGTGAATCGGCGAATAAAATGTTTTTTAATTGTAATGAATATAATGGAAAGTTAATTATAATAAAGTATTATATTTTATTCACACACAGAATGTCGTGCTGGTACGTTTGGTGCTGGGTGTAAGTTAAACTGCAGTGAACGACACTGTGATGGAGACAGTACAACGTGTGGTGCTCAAAGTGGGATATGTCAAAATGGCTGTACGCCAGGATGGAAGAAACCAAGTTGTATGGAGCGTAAGAAAACATTATTTTATAATAATGATTATATGTTGTAATATATGATAAAATGTAATTTCCAATTATTATCTATTAAATATATGTTGTAATTATTTGATGGAATGTACTTTCCAGTTACATAATAACTATATGTTGATAAAATGTAATTTCCAGTTGAACCTGCGAAGACGCTTACGGTCCTTGACATGTCTTTAACATTTAAGAAGTGTAAAGTTAAATTAGTTAGAGATATAAGGTTACTTTGCATGCATACTAGAGTTGTAATAGCTAAAGTTTTATTCACAAATATTTATCATTTAATAATATACCGTAAAACATTATCATGAGCTGTTTGGGTCGTAAGGTCAAACCCTCTCAGTGTACGCATTAGGTTTTTACCTATCGTATCTAGTGCACCACGACTGGTATATCAAAGACCGTGGTTTGTACAGTTGCGTTTGTTAACAGATGCATATAAAAGAGTCGTTGTTGCTATTGGGAAAATGGAATATGTTTGATGAAAGACTATTTGACATGATTATCAAGTGACTGTTTCAGCATTTCATTCAGATAAATTGTCTTTTTGGATTCTTCTCTGTACAGATTTGTGTTTGCTCACGCAAGCTTCGAATTAATATTTAACACTGAATGTTTTTGCTAGCGTGTGACACTGGTCTGTATGGCGCCGATTGTTCGTTTATCTGCACAAGAAGACACTGTGTGAATAAAGCTGCGAGTTGTGATCACGTGACTGGTTCATGTCGAGGAAAGTGTGAAGAATCCTGGAGAGGAGAAGACTGTACTGGTATAGTTTTTTTGGTGTTAATATTTATGATTAAAATACACTTGTGACGTCACATTATTGTCTCAACGCTCCATTATTTTTCAGTAATGCAGCGATGATTCCATAACTCTCCATTACTAAGTTATTATAGGTCACCCAAATATAGTAATGGACAAGTTTTATTTAAGTAATCGACACTTAAACGAACTGAACCAACAACACAACGCCGTAACCTTCTTCTTCTGCGTTCAAGATATACTTGATCATGCTTTAGATTTGGAGTCCGGTTGTGGTGATAAAAACCGCTGTCTCTGTGAAGTCTTCTTTGGAACCCCAAAGCTTGACAGCCAGTGTTGCTCCGTTCTGCCAGTGCTTTATCCTGGCTTCACCGTAGATGGGGCAGAATTGCAGGATGTGCTCTGGGAACTGTGGTCCTCATTGCCATGGACATTCATCAGTGTCTGCCAGTTTCAGGTGGGACATATGGGACCTAAGATGGCAGTGACTGGTTCTTAGCCTGAAAATGGTTGTCTCTTAGTATCTCTCCAGATGATGGATTGGATCCTTGGTTGTAAGCCGTGACCAAAAAGGGTTTACTGCAAAAATAGCTGTAGAAGCTGTCGGGTTAGTTCGTACAGTCATTTTGTTATCACCTAACGCAGAAACATCGATATCGTAGTTTGGTTCATTTATAGTCAGGTTCCAGTTCAACGTCAATATAGCTTAAAATCTGAGAGGTATCCATTGCTATTTTTTCATGTTATATATATATATATGTGTGTGTGTGTATGTGTATGTGTATGTGTATGTGTATGTGTATGTGTATATGTATATGTATATATGTATATGTATATGTGTAAATATATATATATATATATATATATAGATAGATAGATAGATAGATAGATAGATATATCTTACATTTCCAGTGCAATCAAAGTATGTGATAACTTCCTCCTGATCACATACTTTAAAGTATAGAATAACTAGTTAATCACGTTGGATATGTTGGATATCTACTTTATTCTGTGAAGTTAAGAATGAGAACATTTGCGATTCCAGTTAAAGTGACATTCCTGAGTTTACTGCATTGTAAGATGTTTCCGACAAATAAAATATTTCTACAATTAAACTTTCATATTAAATATATTTTCTTGTTTAGAATGTCAGTGTCCGTATATTAAATGTGTTTCTGGTCGTCTTAATATTTTTAGAAGCCTAAACTGGATATTGTTTCAAATAATTTCCTATGTACGAAAAAAAACATATTTTAGGAAATAAAATGAAATTTAACCTTGTACAAATATTAGAACAATCAGAAATACGTTTAATATACAGCCACTAATATTTTATGTAGAAAAATATATTTGATATGTAATTACAATCGTTAAAAAGTCACTTTTAATCGATAACATCTTAAAAATTGCTGCAAACTCAGGAATGTCCATTTAAGAAATAACTTTCAAAATTAAATTGTTGCCGTAAAATATAATTTATAATTATTTTTCGTTGATAAATATATACAAAGAGAGAGAGAGAGAGAGAGAGAGAGAGAGAGAGAGAGAGAGAGAGAGAGAGAGAGAGAGAGAGAGAGAGAGAGAGAGAGAGAGAGAGAGAGAGAGAGAGAGAGAGAGGGAGGATAATAAGCGAGTTACCAGTTATTATCAAATGAAAATTATTTCACTCGGGACATAAATTTGATAATGACTGGAATCGAGTTTGTTATTCTATTTGTTACCTCAGCTATTTTGTCTCTAAACAACCTTTATTTTCCACACGCATGCACGAAGGCCAACCTGTATAGAAACGATGTAAACCACTTTACGCACTGTTCTGAGAATTACTATAACATTGTAATTTAATCACGTTCATATAAATAATTTAAAAAAAAACACAAGTTCTTTTTATTCTGCTTCAAAATCTATAATGAATTGCATTAAAATGAAATTTTGTTATAAATGCAAACGTTATTTTGTGTGTTTATCAAATCGTGATGACGTCATATTTAATACCGACAAAGTCATTGGTTTGTAAGCGTCAAATTGTCCAATAGTATTGTTCGTTAGACCAATGCAGAATATTTCTCACTGAGTGAAATATGGAAAATATTTTCCTTGTTATGAGTGACCGCTGGGGTAATATCTACATAGATACATACATACATACATATACATTTTTATGAACAAATGCAATAGTATACAACTCTAACCATTATCATCAAATGATATGTCTAAGCATTTCACTAATCTTTCGTCGTCATGTAAAATGTTGTATGCATATTCAGTTAAAGTAAATTTAATAAATAAACAGTAACCAGAACTTGTCGACTCATCGTCAGGCATGCCGTCACAAACATATCTCAACAAAATGGCGTTTTCGTTGCACGTGTCTCGACTTCACCCCTGCTGGTGATCGCTACACTGCACATGAAACGTGTGTACATGTCTTAAGTAATGGACCTATCCACGTACCTGGTACATTACACATGAAACGTGTGTACATATGTCTTAAGTAATGGACCTATCCACGTACCTGGTACATTACACATGAAACGTGTGTACATATGTCTCAAGTAATGGACCTATCCACGTACCTGGTACATTACACATGAAAAGTCCATGTTAATGTTATCTTAAAATGAAGACGACAAATGAGGATGTCTACAAGGTAGCTGCATTATGACAGTTGTTTTATTTAATACCCTAAAGCCTACTTACTTAGCTCATCAAAAATCACTAACGCTAAACTCCATACTTACACATTGAATAAAGCCATTCTTTATTGGTGTATTTTTAATATGGGAATATCT
>NW_024537381.1:124118-143088 GCF_016097555.1 Gigantopelta aegis | reverse complement strand
ACAATAATCCACCACATGCAAGATTAATAGTTTATTTGTGTTAAAGGGGTTTCCTACAAGCGATGCATCCTGATGATAATATATCAACTTTGAAAAAAACTAAAGTCTGAACCAAAATGTTAACAACTACGATAAATTGCTCTCCTACCTTTATTGTCCGGTAGGTTAGGTTATACCCACATGTTGTCCACACGGGAATCTTGAAAAAAAAACCCATTACAATGACACAGATTCCACAGACAAGATGATAACCATGCCACCTATATCGACTTCGCTGAGATCGTATAGGGCAAAAAACATGTAATTTTGTGCCGGCTGCCATTTTGACTTTTTATGGAATATTCTCCAAGAGGGGTGAAAGGTTATGATTTAGTCTAACAACGTCATAACATGTTATGATATAAAAGCAAGCGTGATGATGTCATATTATTATTTTTTAATTATTATGTTTTGTTTGTTTAAAGATGCCACTAGAGATCATTGATTTTATATTCATTATGTCACATACTTTGGAGGCTTTCACCCCTCTTGAAGAGTGTTCCATAAAACAGCAAAATGGCAGACGGCAGAAAACTGCATGTATTATGCCCTATACTATCTCAGCGAAGTCGACACTGGAGACATCGTTACAGTCTCATATGTGGAATCTGTGCCACTGTAATGTTTTGTTCACAACTTGTGTGTGGACAAACTTTGGAGGAAATGTAACGGTAATTAAAGAGTAAGGAGAGTAATTTATCGTAGTTGTAACAATTTGGTTCGGACTTCAGAACAAAATTATATATAAGAAACAAATAGACCATCTATAGTCCGTGACTGGAATTGTCTGGACAACAATGTATTGACATAAAATATCTTAGACCATCTAAAATATGTATATCTCCAATTAAATGTGTATTTAAATGAACATTTGTTATCATACGAATCACTTTCAAACCAAATAAGCAATTGTAGACTTCTTATATAACGCAGTGGTCTCAACGCACAGAGATATGCCAGAAACGTTCATGAAAACTCGTTTGTTTCATTTCAACTTATGTTCGTGTTTTTATCCAATTAAGGTTGAATCACGCGTTCCTGGGCATATACCTCAGCTATCTGGGCTGTCTGTCCAGGACGGTGGGTTAATTGCTAGTTGTTAGTGGTTAGTGAGAGAAAAAAAGGAGTGTAGTGGTCTTGAGTCGTTAAAACTCGCTCTGGGTGTGAGCCAGTACCGGGCATCGAACCCAGTACATACCAGCCTAACCACGACACCACCGAGGCCGGTGCTCGTTTTGTACTTATATTTTGTACTTGTATTATTCAGTTATTAATTCATTGTATGACAACACCCTTACAATTATGTCATATTATAATTGTGGTTTTAATAACCATACAATGCTATATTCCTGAAAGACTCCCCACTGCAACCAAATTTATGCATAGTAAGATCTGTTCTTTAATTGTTTGTATTGTTTAGGCGTAGCAACTGATTTCAGTGATTTTGGTGCGAGTATCGCTAGCTGAAACGATGTTCAGGAAGTTCAGTATATGTCCACATATTCATGTGATCAAGGCCGTATTCGAATGGGCATTTGACAAAATAGTGATTGATTCCATGGATCTCTATCTAGTGCCTTGTCTATAAGAGGACAGCCGCTCCCGAGAAAATCCTTCACTGGACAATACATCATGTTGACCGCCATAAAGAGGACTGGCACACCGAGACTAATTTACAAAATCAAAACTAGTATATAAATGAGGTCACTGAAATAAATACAGCTATGATGACATGCATTCATTAATCATTGTCAAAGTCCAGTAGGAAATGCCTGTCTGATGCTCAGTCGGTTGAGGATCAATCCCCGTCGGTGGGCCTATTGGGCTATTTTTTGTTCTAACCAGTATGCCACGACTGGTATATCAAAGGCCGTGGTATGTGCTGTCCTGTCTCTGTAACGGTCAGTGTAAAAGATCTCTTGCTACTAATGAGTAAATGTAGCAGGTTTCCTCTCTAAGACTGTCAAAAATTACCAAATGTTTGACATCCAATAGCCGATAATTAATAAATCAATGTGCTCTAGTGGGGTTATTAAACGAAACAAACTTTAACTTCTACTGTTTCAGTTTTACCATATTTCAGTGTCTTGCTAACATAATAGGATTATCGTATCTGATGTCTAGTATAAAATCATACCTGATGCTATATCAATGTGTAAGCTTGACCACATTACACAGAGAAACACAGACGTCAACCAGGTCGACATTTTCTACTCTTTGTACGAACCGGGAAGTTACCTTGTCTGTCGCACTGGTAATCATCGAAACATTCAGTATGAGAGCGAGGGGGGGGGGGGGGGGGGGGGGGGGGGGTTTAGGTATGGGGGGGGGGGTGTTGTGTCATGTTGTATCTACTATGACACATGGTTTGAAAACCGGTTTTATGTTGTGTGCTTTTTTTATATGCAATACGCTATTGAAAACTGTTTTTGTGCTGAGTGTGTGAGTATGTAAGAAGGTATTGAAACTGGGTATTTGTGTTGAGGCGTGTTCACTAGCCCGTCTCCTTTCCCCTTTGTAGGTGTCAAAGGCGCGGATTAACGGGGAGGTGTGTGTGGGGGGGGGGGGGGGAGGGGGAGAGATTATAGTGGCACGTACCCTACCCCGATCTTCAAACGTCCCCAAAACCAAGTGTTTGTCATTGATATAATCGATTTAGGTGGGGTTTTCTGTAGGAAACATGTGCAATCTTGGTCGGCTGAGGGTTTTTTTTAACGAAAAACTACTTTTTATGTAATGCATTTTATCTATAATGCATGTTAATACCCTTTGGAAGAATTGTATATAATGCATGTTCAGGTACTTTCGAAGTGTTGTTTTTTAATTAATGCAGATTAATGTACGTTCCAATATTATAAGTGTCTTTGTGTTTGACGCTGCACATTCGTCTTAGACCAATCATGTAGCTGCGATTATTTTATATCTGTGTTTGTTTTCATCACCACTCTAGAAAACATGGACACTTAATGTTCACTAAAACACCCTGCTGCATGCATTCATCATCATTGTCGAACCCATCATTAACAAAACGATATAATAGCCGATACTATACACTCCATTAATAATACAATATATAATTAGTGGATCATATGGCTCTTCTTATTTGTCTCCGATAAATTTTGTCTGACATTTGACAGACGAATGGCCATCGTAGCGCAAACTAGATCCGCCCTTGAACGAACATTTCCACAACACCGCACAATAAGAAAACTGAAAATGTATACAACGTTGTGATATCGCTCTTACTTCAACACATGTCCCTACGTTGTTAAATTACCGAACCTAGAGTACTGTGTACAGAACGTTCTACGTCAGTCGGCTATCTGCGTATTTAACTTCCTGGTGTACTGCAAAATGTCGACCTACATGAACAGCGTGTTCCTCCTAACAGTTTGTGTGTGCATTCGAGTAACCTCAGGTATGGTTTGAATAAGTATATTAGGGTATATGCAAGAAACATTTTATTCTAATGTTGTACTACTTTTTACCGTCATGGTACTTATAAACAACTACAGCGCACGCACACACACACGCACGGACGAACACATACACACACACACGCACGGACGCACACACACACACATACACACGGACGCCACACACACACACACACACACACACGCACGGACGCACACACACAAACACAATATAGCCCCGTGCTTATAAACCTTAAAGTCTAGACTTTAATAAAGTCCAAACTTTAACGTCATGGCAACGCCATTCAAATAGCATTACCTTAAAGTCTGGACTTTAATAAAGTCTAGACCAAGGTTTATAAGCACGGGCCCAGGTCTTATTAAAACTGCTACACGCAGCGTTTCAATCAACATACTTATACAGCATGAATATAAATACTACCATCAATCACCCTTAAGTTTAATGAGACAAAAAGTGGGGTTAATCTGCTCGAAAAAAAAAATCATCTTATTTCAATAAGACCCCTCACATATTGCAAGCACAGTTATAGTTGGTAAACTTTCACTATTTAAAATTAAATTGCATTAATATAATGGACAGTTGAAACAGCATTAAGACAACAAACATTACCATGTGTATCACCAAGGGCATCATTGGTGGCGTTGATTATGGATTGAAAAGTTGGGTGCATTTTGAAATTTGGCCAGGCGAGATAGTATTTGGTGCTCCTCTACTTATACGCATCGTTGCTGATTAATAACTTGAGAAGTATTCATATTAGAATAATAATACATTGCAAGTATATTCCTAATAGTTTTTAAAGTTACAGAATCAATATAGCCTGCCAGTAGATATCGGGTTGTCCCAGTTTTATTTAATTTGTTTTATTTTAAACGTTTACCAACGAGTCTCCCATCCTGTTCACACACTGACCTCGGTCGCGTTTTGTTATGCGCACACAAATTGTTGTCATATTTTAATCCAGCAATTCAGTTATATATATATGTCATGTCCACCCAATTTACATCACAGTTTTGCTTAAACAACTGATAATTGCACACACGATAGACGTCAACGTAGAAGCTGGTGTACTAAATTCCCATCATAATTTCTATCGAGTCCACGTTGTTATGCGGTGTGGTTTCACTGAACAGTATCATGCAGAGATACAGATACAGATATAACGTCTTTAATGTGTTAACAGTCTTGCTTTGTGTTTCTTTGATTATTCACGGGGAGAGTTGAGTAGGTCTAATTAACCAAATTATTTTATGTTTTATCTACATCAAGAATTCATAGTAAATATGCATTAGTATTATATATTTAATTATTTTATTTCTAGAAGTTTGTCCAGAAGGTCACTACGGCTTTAACTGCAGCTACACGTGTCACTGCACTTCCGGTTGTGATAGCGTGACAGGATGTTCCGGTGGATGTATGAAAGACTGGTCTGGACCTAAGTGCACCATTGGTAAAATCTTAACAATTGTTTCTCGCTATGCAAGTATTATGTCTGGGTTAGTTTAAAACAACTAATCTGAAAACACAGCCAAACCTGTCTTAGCAGATCACATACTATAAGAATTTGATAATTTTGTAAATTAGATCAGGTGTCGGCACTACGTGTATTGGCATGCAAAACAACCCCAACATACCACGGCAATACTACCGAACTTAACATAGTCACCAAAAACAAAGCACAAGCAACTTTAAATTAACAGTTGTCCAGAGTTCTGAAAACAAAAATAAATGTCATGCATTAGTTTATTTTTATGAAATGATATAACAATGCCGTCATGTAAATTTGACGTCATTTCCATTGAAAAGACACAACGTCATAATTATATTCATACATCAATTCAATGTCTAGTAATGGCTGCCTGGAATTATAGGTGGGTACACAATACACAAAAAACTACGCTGTATTGCATTTGAGAATATAGTCAGTGTCATATATTAGGAATACAAATTAGGAATACAAATTATGTATTATGATCGCCAGAGACTCGCATAATAGATTTGTTTCATTTCTAATATATGATACTGACGATACGGAGTTACATGCATGCATACATACACACACATACATGCATACATACATACATCAATACATCAATAAATACATACATATATACATACATATATAGAGAGAATTCGTCACGAATGTTTTGTTTTAATATGGAAACTATCAACCGAGTGTTTGTTAATCGATATTTGTTGAGGCTCTGCCGAGACAAATACCAATTAACGACACGAGGTTGATATTTTACATATTAAAAAAACAAGAGTTACGAATTATATATATCCTATAACTCACTTAAAATAGTGTTTTTAAGTTGATATTCACAAAAACAACACATGCAATGCACCGTTAATCGCGGATTAATACGCTTCAATGAAAGACGTTCGATCAGCTGATTGGGCGTCTCGCTACTCTCATTAGAAGTAGATTACGCCACGATATAATTTTCCAATAACTAAAAATTAATAGATATAAATATTAAACTCATCCGTTTAAAGTTTGCAATTGGTTATTATTCATAACAATAAAATATTTAAGTAAATAATTAAAACCCAGAAACGATTATTAAAAACAACAACAAGTCAACAGGACAGGGCTTTGACCTACATACGGCGCGGCAATATGTGAATTGATAACTATTTACTGTCACTGCTCCAGTCGTCACGGTTAGATCTAATGCTTGGCGTCGTCTGCAAGCGGTCCGATGCCAGCGGTGTTTGACAGTTCGCTACTGAGGATAACCGATATTTATTAAAAACATTTTCGTAATCAGTTCCGTCAATACGTACCTTGTATTCAGAATCGTCCTGCACAGCTAGAATCGTTCCATAACCCTTAAACCAGTGACATGACCTTCCGTAAATAGTGGTATTGTCCTGACACGGCCCCACCGGTCCGATCAAAAGTGATATTGCCCTGGGAGATTTAACCAATAAAAATAAAGATGAGACACAATTCTGTCCAATTAATGAGTAGGTAACGTAGCTCAACCACAAACATTTGACAAAACGCTTTGCTGTTCATCAACAAAAAGATAACATCTTTATAGATACATCAGAATGCAGTTGGAATCGGTACTCTCAGGATTTTATGTTACAAATAAAAAAAAATACATTTGGAGAAAAAAGAGAACACGCAGTAGGAGGAGAGGGCACCACAAGGCGGCTCAGTGGGGACCAAACCCGGCGGCTCAACCGCCAGGGGTGATCCCTCCGCTTTCAAAGAGGAACACGAGACCGGCAGAGGCGGGACCAAAACCGGCAGCCCCACTACTCGGAAGCAGCAGACGCCAGGAGCGGCAAGGGGGATGGGCCTAAGCTGTCAGCTCAACTGGTAGCGGCGGCCCCTCCCCTTGCAGCACTAGCGCCGGTGGAGCTAGGACATACGAAAGTGTTATCAGCACCAGCTAGTCCACAGGCGTCTCCACGAGCTGTTGCAGAGCGGGACGCCAAGAAGAGGAAAGTGTCAGTTCAGGACCCGTCCGACACCCAACCCACTCAGGGGCGTGCGCAGAAACGTGTGCAAGGGGGGGGGGGGGTCGAGGTGTCTGGCGAAGCCTGACACCGCGAGCGCCGCAGGCGCGAAACCCGTGGTGGGGGTCTGGCCCTCCCCCCGAAAATTTTGAAAAAATGACCCCGTCTAGGACTATTCTGAGGTGTTTTCTGCTGGCTAGCCGAGCTGCTTTCTGACCATGGAAAATTCGTCTTGAGCAGGGGGGGGGGGGGTTTCGACCCCCAACCCCCTCCACCACCCCACCCCCCAACCACCACCCCCTGCGCACGCGCCTGCCAGTACTTGGCAGATCGCCTGTTACAAGCTTCCTGGACGGTACCGCGAGTGTGTAATGGGGGAGTTCACTGCTACTTCTCAATTGCCAGGCCCCTTCGTCTGCAAGAGTTGGAGACCAACACTATCATCTGGTCAGGGGCGGTACCAGTTTCAAAACGTCGAGAAGAGTCGCACCTTCTTTTTGATGTCTGAGCGGAATGGGTGTATCGGCAAGGACAGCTGAAATCAGAAATCGGGTTATCAGGCTGATACTTAGGGAAGATTACCCAGCCTTACTTCGAAGAGAGTGCTATATTGACCTGCCTCACTTCTTCCCGAGGTTTCGAATTTGATTTTGGTCTTGGTAATGTTTCAACTGTTTATTTCCGCATTCCTGTGCTTGTCATACAACGGCATAGGAGTACGTGACATCACTAAAACCCCATCAGTTTTAAAGGGACATTCCTGAGTTTGCTGCAATTTTTAAGATATTATCGACTAACAGACTTTTTGACGACTGTAATTATATGTCAAATATATTTTTCTGCATGAAATAATATCAGTGGCTGTATATTAAACGTGTTTCTGAAATTATGATTTTTATTTTCCCCGTTTTGAGTGGCCGCTGGGGTGAAAAAACCCATGATATTGCCCTCAATGACGGCCATTAATTGATATACATGTTTATCATATAATATCTTACATTTTCAGTGCAATCAAAGTATGTGATATTTTTCAGATCACATACTTTATGAATTTGATAACTTTGCAAATTAGATGTAAATTAGTCGAGGTCTCTGCACTAGGTTTATTGACATTTAAGCAAACGTACTTGGGTGGCACTCCATGATTGACGTATTCATTCATAGTCATCAAATAAAAACATTTCAATGGCAATTTGACACTGAAAGCTGTCCAGCGTTCAGAAAATAAAAAAACTTTAGGCATAACTTTATTTTGATGTAAGGACATCCAAAATGACGTCATTCGAGTTTGACGTCATTTCCATTCAAAAATACACCGCGCCACATATTCTTACGTCATTTGAATATCTAGTAATGGCGGACTGGAATTAAAGTTGCGTTGACAGTTTACAAAAACACGTTGTATTAAGTTTGAGCTTATATGATAAAGAGATTATTACCCTCGTGTATTTCGGTATCGTCAATATCATATATTAGGAATAAACATTGTATTATGCGAGCCTCTGGCAATAACCTATATATATATAAGTGACAAGTGAAAATTATTTCACTCGGGACATAATTTGATAACTGGTAACTCGTTTATTATTCTCTATATATTTATCAATTATGGACCGAAGAAATTGATATTGACCGAAATGTGTATTCTTTTATTACAGAATGCTATCCATAAGACTCGTACATTCCTCCCCTGCGCGTGCTGTAACCTCACCGTGGTGCAGGGGTGTAACAACCTCTTTGAGAATGGCCAATACAGCACACAATTGAAGTTTTTAGTAAAATTCAGTATCCATAAAATTCTGTCATATTTGTGTTTTTGCACAGTTTTTTTTACACTGTTTTTATTTAAGTCTTGAATTTTTATATTGATGTTGATCATCACTTTATTTATTTGCATTACCATAGTTTGACACCCAATAGCCGATGTATTTTTCGTGCTGGGGTGTCGTTAAACATTCATTCATTCGTACATTCCTGCTTTGTTTATCAGAATCCAAATACGCCAACGCTTATAATTCCCGCAATGCCTTAAATCGATGGGATTTAGTGACGTCACGTAATCCTATGACGTTATATGACACGCAGAGGAATGTGTAAATAAACAGTTGAAACATTACGAAGCCAAACATCAAATTCGAGACATTATAACCAGCAAAAGTGTCAAAATCATATTAAAAGCAAAGGAAAAAACAAAATGCGATAAATCTTAACATACATTTATACTGAACAGTTACCGATTACCTCCAAATGCATTTTTTTTTTTTTTTTGTAACATAAAATCCTGAGAGTGCCGATTCCAAATGCATTTTGAAGTAGCATGTACGTTTCTAAATCTGCGAGATATTCTTTACACAATCTGACGATTACCGACCTTGGTTCTGTCGTATTTGCGGAATTAAACTCAGTATGACTAAATATATCATCTTTTTGTTCAAGGACAGCAAGTTTGTGCTTGCTTACATTATAATCATTAGCAGTTGACGTTGCATTACATTACCTACTCATTAATTGGATAGAATTTTGTCTCATCGTCATTTTCATTGGTTAAAACTGCCAGGGCAATAGCACTTTTGATGGACCAATGAGACCGTCTCAGGGCAATACCACTATTTACGGACGGTCATGTGACTGGTTTTCGACCAATAAGAATACAGATATATCCTCATTATATAATATATATATATATATATATTCCTCTGTGTATGTGTGTGTGTGTGTGTGTGTGTGTGTGTGTGTGTGTGTGTGCAATACTAATGGACATTAAAACTAGTATAAAACTGTTATCAATAGGCGGTTACAACTCATAAAATGAAGTTTTCACTGACACCAGGCATAAGTTTCCGCCCCTTGGCATAACGCGAACATTGTTGTAACCGCCAAGTGATAATAATTTTATAATAGTTTTAATGTTTATTAGTATTTCTCATCGGTTTGTAATATGTCACCAATCTGATTAAAATTACCTCTACTGGTCTACCAGGTGACATTTCATCTGTAAATAACAATTTAAATATCGACCAAATACACTTCGCCTTTTATAGCGTTATTCCGGAGCAAACAAATTCTAAAAATATCGGGCGAGAAATATCGGGGCGGGGGTGGGGGGGGGGGGGGGTGCAGTAATAAACTCTGGATTGCACACTAGTATAAAACAGATTTTATGGCTATACCATCACGTTGCTTTTTTTTCGTCTTGAAACGAATTTTATATAAAATTGTAAATTGAAATTAGTTTCCGGCATACTTCGTAATTCACCCGAATCATTTCGTATACCCTCGGCATAATCCCAAATGTTTTCAAATTCTTTTCAAATCACTGGCATGATTTTGCAAGTAAGGTTTTAATTGGTCGAATAAGAGGTCAGGCATGACCTCCAACGGGCTGCTGTTAGATCCTCATGTAATAGTGGAGCTAATTTTAATTAGATTGAATATGTCACCACATTCATAATTTGTGTGTTTTATCAAACATAAGTGTCCGTTAGCATCATAACAGTGTAAACTAGACATAAAATGAAGCAGTAATGTATGCATGTAAACAATGTAAATATGTTTTACAAATTCGTCATATTTCAGAAAATGTAGCCTTAAATAAATCTGCCTATCAGAGTGGTTATCATCCTGACATAGTTAATCCTCCGTCGTACGCTGTTGATGGGAATACGGATCAAGGATCATATGGAAGTCTCTGTATTGTTACTCCCTCACTGGAACCTTACACGTGGTGGGAGGTGGACTTAGGGAGACCATATTACATACACCACCTTGCTATTCACTTTAGGAGAGATTGTAAGTACAGTTAAAAAATGCAAGTACATAGAGGCATGGATTCCCAATATGTTAGTAATTTTGTAAATTTGATTTATTATAACAATACGGTCTGGGATCGATCCCCGTCGGTGGACCCACTGGGCTATTTCTCGTTCCAACCAGTGCACCACGACTGGTATACCAAAGGTCGTGGTATGTACTACCCTGGCTGTGGGATGGTGCATATAAAAGACCCCTTGCTGCTAATCGAAAAGAGTAGCCCACGAAGTGGTGACAGCGGGTTTCCTCTCTCAATATCTGTATGGTCCTTAACCATATGTTTGACGCCATATAACCGTAAATAAAATGTGTTGAGTGCATCGTTAAATAAAACACTTCCTTCCTTCCTTTTTATTATAACAATAAGTCAAACAGAACATATTAGTACTAGATCATATATACATGCCATAACGATTTTGTAAAAATCGTTTTCGATATAGGAGTTTCGGTATAGTAATGGTTTCCTTGTTCAGATTACATTTCCATATTTGTTTTGTTTTTTTCTGTAAATGTTTTATGCAATAAGATGCACGTATGTGTGCTTACGCGTGTGCGTGCATGCATGTGTGTGTATGTGTGTCTGTGTGTGTGCTTGCAATCTGTCGTTGTAAATTGACAAATGGAGAGCGTATTATTATCACACTGTGTCATATTTGATCAAATAAACAACAACAAGAAACAAACAAACAACAACTGAAGAACATTAGTAAATTGGATCTGTGTATTCCACAAAAAAATATCCATCCAGCTAATAATTCGATAACTGTTATACAAGTCAGTTAACGGCGAAAATGGGACAAACTGGTGGTCATAACGTTACATATATTATATTTCCACAGACGTGGCTCCCAGGAACGACGTACATATTTTCAGTTCACTCAAGAAGAAACAAACTAACAAAAGCCACCTGTGTGGAGTGACGAGGTTAAATAGCTCCGATGTAACATATATCACCTGTGACGACACAGCCCAATACATCACACTCTTCCAGGGAAGAAACAACGACGACGTGGATGTCAAGCACTACAAGCCTGGAACAACCATGCATATTTGTGAAGTTAAAGTTTTCAGTGAGTGAGGCCGTTCATAAGTTTGAAATAGTTCTAAATATAGTATTCTATATACTGCCAAACGTTTTCATAAATCAATCAACCACCTGACACGTGCTTACATCCATTGACAATTTAAGTACGTCTGCTGTTTGCACATTTCCAGCTGGATGTGTCCAAAACAGAGAAAGAGGATTTTTAGGGTATTAAAGCTATATAATTTATAGTCAACCCATCCCCCCTAAATATTGTTGGGTTTTGGTGGGGATTTTTGTGTGTGTGTCAGACCTAAATATAGGTGAACTTATTTGCAAATAGATCGGGGAGCCAAAACGATCAAATACCGTGAACTATTTACGAATTATACAGCAAACAAATCCAATGATGATATTCCCCTTGTGTTCCAATAAAGTGAAACAACAGTCTACGATGCTGAACTGGCGAAATACTCTAAAAACTAAACCAGAACTCGTCTTCATAATGGTTGCTTCTCATTATAATACAAACGCCAGGATGACCAAAAATGCTGCGGATGTATCAAAATGAATAAGCTAAAACATAAAATCTAAGCAACGACTGATTTCACTTGTAAAAAAACGGATATAATAGTGAAAATTATATCGTAGTGTTCAAAAGCTAGTGTCCGTCACTTTAAGTCGTTTGCGTGTGTAACTGCAATGCAATTGATTAGAACTGATCATTAAAACCAAACTTTATAAAAATGCGCCAGTGACTGGAAGTATTTCTTTATAGCTTGACCAATGGGTAAACAATGTTTCGTTTATTTTAAAACAGTTTTAAAACAATTTGATAATTTCTCAACTGTTTATATTGAGATTAGTTATTGTATCAAATATGTTTTACTATGACTCAATATTTACAAAACATTCCGAGACAAATAACTTTTTTTAAACCAAAACTGATATGAATTGCTGTATTAAAGTGCATGGCATTTTTATGTGCCACCCATAACGGACAGACGGTAATAATTTACAGTCAATACCCACGTATATATAAACGTGCCTGTGTGCGTGACTCTGTGATGGAGATTCTTCTTCAGCATGAGCTTGTGTCATGATAAAAAGTTTGCTTTGTTCAACGGCAACACTAGAGCACATTAATTCATTAATCTTAGCCTATTGGAGGTCAAACATTTGGTAATTCTGACACGTACTCATCAGAGGAAACCCGCTACATTTTTAATAATGCAGCAAGGGATCTTTTATATACACTTTCCAACAAACTGGAAAGCACATACCACGTTATTTGACCAGTTGTTATGCACTGTTTGGACTGAGAGAAAACCCCAATTATTTTATTGGACCCAGCGAGGTGGTTCGATCCTGAGACGCAAGCACCTCAAAGGAACACTCAACCGACTGAGCTAAATTCTGCCCCGTGTCATTATAATGTCACTCATTTCCTGTTTTTCTTGAGGACATCCACGAACTCCCATACGATTGGATTGCATACACACACGTTAGTGACTATCATGCAATGTCCTTTCATCTCAGCAGTTATTGGTTCAGACGAAAAACACAAAAACCAGATAATACAATGAAAATTATTGATAGTGAATTATTGTAGCTTTTCTGTGTTTGCTTTCAGTCTGTGACGCTGGTACGTTTGGAGGTAACTGCACAGGGTTCTGTCACTGTCAAGGTCAACCGTGTAACTATGTAACTGGAGAATGCGTAGGAGGATGTAAACAAAACTGGACTGGAACGCAGTGTAATGGTATAATACTTTGTTTTACCACGAAACGCAGTTCGTTATGTATATGTGTGTGTATGAGTGTGTGTGTGTGTGTGTGTGCGTGTGTGTACGGTGCGTGCGTACGTACATGCATGTGTGTGTGTGTGTGTGTGTGTAATGTGACATTTTAATACAGGTCGCTGCTTAATACAGATTATTGTATACTGTATTAGATCATTTGAGAGAATAAAACTGTATAATATGCAAGGCCTTTTACACCGTTTCCAATCCTTTTGATGAATTCTACTATTTTAATCTGCACTGTCGACCGTTAAATACTTCGTACAAAGAAGAATTCCATAACCAAAGGCCTCATTGACGCTGCCATCTTTGTGGTACACTGTGCATTGCTGTAATGTTTACAGTGTGTGATCCTGACCACTATTTGCACTATACATTACTATAATCGTATTTTCAGTGTGTGTGATTCTGATCTCTATGGTTCACTGTACATTACTATAATGTTATGTACACTGTGTGATTCTGTCCTCAATGGTTCACTGTACATTACTATGATGTTATTTTCAGTGTTTGACTCTGATCACTATGTTTCACTGTGCATTACTATAATGGTATTTTCAGTGTGTGATTTTGACCTCTATGTCTCACTGTACATTACTATAATGTCATTTTCAGTGTGTGATTCTGATCACTATGGTCTACTGTGCAATGCTAGCTGTTCCAACAGACACTGTGATCAGACTAACAGAACATCCTCGTGTGACATCACTGGACGGTGTGACAATGGGTGTCAGGCAGGATGGATTGGATCAGATTGTACACTGAGTAAGATCTAGATATTAAAATTGAATATTCTGGATTATTAAATGCTTAACCTGGAACTTATTTAACGGTTTAGTAAACCCGAGTCACGTGTATAGCATAAACCGATGATACTTGCATGCTGTAGACCCGAGAAATTGTAATGTTATGATGTTGACCCGTGACACGTATATGTTGTAGACCCGTGACACTTGTATGTCGTAGACCCGTGCCAATTGTATGTCCTAAGCCTGTAACACTTGTATGCCATAGACCCGTGACAGTTGTATGTCGTAGTCCCGTGACACGTGCATGTTATAGACCCGTGACAGTTGTATGCTGTAGACTAGTGGCACGTGTATGTCGTTGTCCCGTGACACGTGCATGTTATAGACCCGTGACAGTTGTATGCTGTAGACTAGTGGCACGTGTATGTCGTAGTCCACTGACACGTGCATGTTATAGACCCGTTACAGTTGTATGCTGTAGACTAGTGGCACGTGTATGTCGTAGTCCCGTGACACGTGCATGTTATAGACCCGTGACAGTTGTATGCTGTAGACTAGTGGCACGTGTATGTCGTAGTCCACTGACACGTGCATGTTATAGACCCGTAACAGTTGTATGCTGTTTACTAGTGGCACATATATGTCGTAGTCCCGTGATACGTGCATGTTATAGACCCGTGACAGTTGTATGATGTAGACTAGTGGCACATGCATGTCGTAGTCCCGTGACACGTGCATGTTATAGACCCGTGACAGTTGTATGATGTAGACTAGTGGCACGTGTATGTCGTAGTCCCGTGACACGTGCATGTTATAGAACCGTGACAGTTGTATGCTGTAGACTAGTGGCGCATGCATGTCGTAGTCCCGTGACACGTGCATGTTATAGACCCGTGACAGTTGTATGCTGTAGACTAGTGGCACATTTATGCCGTAGACCCGTGACACATGCATGTCGTAGTCCCGTGACACGTGCATGTTATAGACCCATGACAGTTGTATGCTGTAGACTAGTGGCACATGTATGTCGTAGACTAGTGGCACATGTATGTCGTAGTCCCGTGACACGTGCATGTTATAGACCCGTGACTGTTGTATGCTGTAGACTAGTGGCACATGTATGTCGTAGACCCGTGACACATGTATGTCGTAGACCCGTGACACATGCATGTCGTAGTTCCGTGACACGTGCATGTTATAGACCCGTGACAGTTGTATGCTGTAGACTAGTGGCACATGTATGTCGTAGACTAGTGGCACATGTATGTCGTAGTCCCGTGACACGTGCATGTTATAGACCCGTGACTGTTGTATGCTGTAGACTAGTGGCACATGTATGTCGTAGACCCGTGACACATGTATGTCGTAGACCCGTGACACATGCATGTCGTAGTTCCGTGACACGTGCATGTTATAGACCCGTGACAGTTGTATGCTGTAGACTAGTGGCACATGTATGCCGTAGACCCGTGACACATGCATGTCGTAGTCCCGTGACACGTGCATGTTATAGACCCGTGAAAGTTGTATGCTGTAGACTAGTGGCACATGTATGTCGTAGACTAGTGGCACATGTATGTCGTAGTCCCGTGACACGTGCATGTTATAGACCCGTGACAGTTGTATGCTGTAGACTAGTGGAACATGCATGCCGTAGACCCGTGACATATGCATGTCGTAGACCCGTGATACATGCATGCCGTAGACCCGAGACAATTGTATGCCGTAGACTCGTGACACATGCATGTCGTAGACCTGTGCCACATGTATGTCGTATACCCGTGACATTGTATGCCCGAAACCTATTACACTTGTATGTCATAGACCTGTGAAACGTGTATATCATAGACCTGTGAAATGTGTATGCCAAAGACCCGTGACTCGTGTATGTCCTAGACCAGTAGTACTTATTTTATCTAGTCCCGTGACACTTGAATGTTATCATCCATTGCAAGTTGCATGTCGTAGACCTGTGACCCTTGTATATGCTAGATCCGTGACACTTTTATTTCGTGGAGAGTGGAGAGTGGTTACCTCGAGAATCCTAGGTGAAACCTCGTATAAAGTACGTAGAAAATATTTATCGCGTATTTATTAAGACAAATATCTGCCAGTGCATTGGAGATGCAAATCAAATAAAACGTAGCACATCACATATTAATCTGGCTGTGACCCTTATTTAGCTACAATACAAATGTATAAAATAGTAGCCAAAGTAATATTTTGAATGTACTTTCTGTGGGCATGCATATCAAGAACAATATTTACATTTCATACAGAAAAAATAAACAAATAGTTTAGTCATTATGCAACTTTAAGACTGGCTCTTTGATATAGAACAGTGAATACTTTCAAGCCATACTTGGCCGATTCTTTTAACACCGTATTCAAACAGACACCAATATTTGCTATTTAAACGAATATACGTACTAAGATAGGGAAGATACACGATTTATTTTTTATTTAGACACATACGTAACATTTCATTTTCTTTCTTTCTTTGTTGTTTATTTCTGATAGTATATATTGGCAGTGATAATGATAATCACGTGCTTGTATTGTGTAGGAATTGTATCATGTCACAATTAAGCTATTAAAGCCACTGATTCTAGTTAATAGACAATATTAATGTTTTAGGCTATTAAACAGTTTTACCGTTAACAAATTGCTTACATCATCTGCCTTAAATTATCGGTGTTAGCTAATATAAGGATCTTAAAACTTATTTTATGCTAACAAAAAAGGTACGTACCTCGGAAATATCTGCGGCTTTAACTCTTAACATAGTAGAAGGTATGATTATGTAGAAGGTAAGATTATGCATTAACTTAAACATTCGAATAATACTGAACGGACAATATTTTAATTAGGCTACACTATTTTGGTATGCACGAAATATATCAGTTCAGCTTATATAACCTATATTTTTATTTGAATGTGAACTTTTTAGAATGTCCGGTTAGTCGATATGGTCAAGGATGTAACCAGTTCTGCAGTGATAGATATTGCCTTGGAAAAAATGCGTCATGTGATCACGTGACTGGGAAGTGTGATCATGGCTGTACTCGGGGATATGCATCATCAGATTGTACTACGGGTATGTACGGCAGACTATTATCAAAATGATTCAAAATGAACAGTACTGTAATTAATGAAACTTTATAGCGGGTCGAGTCATACTCACCAGGAAAAATGTATCAGTTTGTTTTTTCGAGCAGGGGTGTGCGAAACCCAAAGCCCTCCCCCTGCACATGCGCCTGCATCACATCGCTGTAGAACACTATTTTAACATCATAGCTCTATAGAACATTACAATGACATGGTACTACTATAAGGCATCACGGCGGGGGGGGGGGGGGGGGGGGGGGGCTAGAGTTGAACATGGGCAGAATTTTGAAAATAGCATTTAGTAAAACAGTTAATAACATTTTAAAATAATAATAATAATAAAAAGTTACAAACCAAAAATAAAAAAGAATTGACTGTTCGGTCGTATATTTTTATAATTTGGAGCATTTTAGAAGGACAGTCCAATTTGGACATAAACTTTTGAACGAAGGTCTAAATGTTTAAAGTCTGATCTATATGTCCACGTGAGTGGCCTCGTTAAGGCCGTTAGGGTGCACAACTTGTACGGACGAGATGGGTTGCATCCCGTCAAGAAAACCCCTAGATTGACAGTCAATAGACGTTAAAGGTGTACTGCTGTGCTGAAATACATATCTTGAGAAGCCGGATCCGTCTGAACGAGAGAGAGAATCAGACTAGGGTATAGTCCAGTCGGCATGGGTTGGTATAGTTGTGCGGACGGGCCCGACTCCGGAGGATACGAGATGGTATCACAATAAAACAAAGTAAAGTCTAAAAAAGAGTAGTAGGGGCCGACCCCGCTTCCTATTTCTTCTTAGGGTGGGGCGGTCAATCTTCCAGTGCTGCTAGGACACGCTCGGATATGTAGAGACTAAACGCGAACAACCGTGGCGTTTTGCAGAATGACCGTCATACGAGTCACGAAAAAAACAAGTCAACATAGTCAGACAGAGAAATGACGTGGAGGCAAAGAATCTCGCTAAAAAGAATCTAACCTGGTGGTGCAGACTGTCGAAACGAGAAGCGTTCCAGCGTTCAGTCAGTTCCAACGGCCGCATACATCCCAGTAGAAAACGTCACTTCGCTGACAAAAACAACGAAGTGAAGGATCATCAAGTCGAGCCGCGAAAGCACGTGCAGCGTGCACAAGCGAAACAAACACGTCTTACCGCGTCGAGCTCCAGACTGGGAATGTACTGGCATATGAAATTCCCTGAAACCGATTTTTAAATACAGACATTACATACGATGTAATATTGTAACATGTCATGTAATATTGTAACATGTCTATGTTCAAAGACGAATAGAGGCCTAACAAACAATAATATTTCACTTTGTTGCAATTCTTTCCCCAATGAATACCAACACATATTCAAGCCTCTAGAAATGGGGGACTGGGGTCAGGTGCCATCCCACTTGCGCTTCAAAATATGTAAATTGTTGTGGTACTGAGCTTGTGCCCCTCTCTATATTCCCATATTCCCTACATATATCATTCCTACTGATATGATGTATTATTACTATCATTTGGCTGACCAAAACGCT
>NW_024537381.1:114099-123918 GCF_016097555.1 Gigantopelta aegis | reverse complement strand
TAAGTTGCCATAGTCACCTTGCACCTTTCCCCATAACCATTAAATCTCTCTCTCTCTCTCTCTCTCTCTCTCTCTCTCTCTCTCTCTCTCTCTCTCTCTCTCTCTCTCTCTCTCTCTCTCTCTCTCTCTCTCTCTCTCTCTCTGTCTATATATATATATATATATATATATATATATATATATATATCTGGGTGGGTTGAATTCGATCCTATGATCTGAGTACCTCGGACGACCTCCCGAGCTAGATCCCACCCCTTCGATGTCAGAGTATTGTGATTAGTGTACACCTACCTCAGTTCCCAGTGTGATGTGTGTCAGAGTATTGCGATTAGTGTACACCTACCTCAGTTCCCAGTGTGATGTGTGTCAGAGTATTGTGATTAGTGGACACCTACTTCAGTTTCCAGTGTGATGTGTGTCAGAGTATTGTGATTAGTGTACACCTACCTCAGTTCCCACTGTGATGTGTGTCAGAGTATTGTGATTAGTGTACACCTACCTCAGTTCCCAGTGTGATGTGTGTCAGAGTATTGTGATTAGTGTACACCTACCTCAGTTCCCAGTGTGATGTGTGTCAGAGTATTGTGATTAGTGTACACCTACCACAGTTCCCAGTGTGGTGAGTGTCAGAGTATTGTAATTAGTGTACACCTACCTCAGTTCCCAGTGTGATGAGTGTCAGAGAGTCGTTTTCCCTGATTAGTGTACACTTACCTCAGTTCCCAGTGTGATGTGTGTAAGAAATATTGTAATTAGTGTACACCTACCTCAGTTCCCAGTGTGATGTGTGTCAGGGTATTGCGATTAGTGAACACCTACCACAGTTCCCAGTGTGATGTATGTCAGAGTATTGTGATTAGTGTACACCTACCACAGTTCCCAGTGTGATGCGTGTCAGAGTCGTTATCTGTGATTAGTGTACACCTACATCTGTTCCCAGTGTGATGAGTGTCAGAGAGTCGTTTTCTGTGATTAGTCTACACCTACCGCAGTTCCCAGTGTGATGTGTGTCAGAGTATTGTGATTAGTCTACACCTACCACAGTTCCCAGTGTGGTGAGTGTCAGAGTATTGTAATTAGTGTACACCTACCTCAGTTCCCAGTGTGATGAGTGTCAGAGAGTCGTTTTCTGTGATTAGTGTACACTTACCTCAGTTCCCAGTGTGATGTGTGTCAGAGAGTCGTTTTCTGTGATTAGTGTACAATTACCTCAGTTCCCAGTGTGATGAGTGTCAGAGAGTCGTTTTCTGTGATTAGTGTACACTTACCTCAGTTCCCAGTGTGATGTGTGTAAGAAATATTGTAATTAGTGTACACCTACCTCAGTTCCCAGTGTGATGTGTGTCAGGGTATTGTGATTAGTGAACACCTACCACAGTTCCCAGTGTGATGTATGTCAGAGTATTGTGATTAGTGTACACCTACCTCAGTTCCCAGTGTGATGTGTGTCAGAGTATTGTGATTAGTGTACACCTACCACAGTTCCCAAAGTAATAACTGTCAGAGAGTCGTCTTTTGTGATTAGTGTACACCTACCTCTGTTCCCAGTGTGATGAGTGTCAGCGAGTCGTTTTCTGTGATTACTGTACATCTACATCAGTTCCCAGTGTGAGGAGTGTCAGATAGTCGTTATCTGTGATTAGTGTACACCTACCTCAGTTCCCAGTGTGGTGAGTGTCAGAGTATTGTAATTAGTGTACACCTACCTCAGTTCCCAGTGTGATGAGTGTCAGAGAGTCGTTTTCTGTGATTAGTGTACACTTACCTCAGTTCCCAGTGTGATGTGTGTAAGAGTATTGTAATTAGTGTACACCTACCTCAGTTCCCAGTGTGATGTGTGTCAGGGTATTGTGATTAGTGAACACCTACCACAGTTCCCAGTGTGATGTATGTCAGAGTATTGTGATTAGTGTACACCTACCTCAGTTCCCAGTGTGATGTGTGTCAGAGTATTGTGATTAGTGTACACCTACCACAGTTCCCAAAGTAATAACTGTCAGAGAGTCGTCTTCTGTGATTAGTGTACACCTACATCAGTTCCCAGTGTGAGGAGTGTCAGAGAGTCGTTATCTGTGATTAGTGTACACCTACCTCTGTTCCCAGTGTGATGAGTGTCAGGGAGTCGTTTTCTGTGATTAGTTTCCACAGCAGGTTCTCAGTTCTGTACGGCGTGTGAGCCAACAGATAGCCTTGCTTCAGAAACTGTGACTACAGAAAAAAATAATTAAAGGCTTAAAGGCTCTTGGACGCATTGCAACAGATAACCCTGTTTCAGCATTTTCTAACAATACACATTCCAAGGTAATTGATACTCTTACAACAGATAGCCTTGTTGCATCATTGTAGACTATAAGAGGAAAACAACATATTGTAAAGGTACTTGAGCCTTTGATAACAGATAATCGTGATTCAGCATTTTAGATTGCTAGTATTACAAATACATATTTTAAAGGTACAGATGTAACACTGAAAAAAAAATTCTCCAATTGCTTCGTTTATATTTTGTTCGGTTTTGTTGTTTTGTTTATTTCTGTGTTTTGTTTATTTTTGTTTATTTATTATAACAAAAAACCCCATCTACTTTAGTTTAGTTTTGTTTACTTTGTTTATTACTTTTGTTTTTGTATATTTTTTTGTTTTGTTTTTTGTTGTTTGGTTTCGGTTTGGTTTCATTTGAATTTATTTCTTTACTTTTATTCGTTTCTGTGTTTTTGTTTTTGTTTTCTTTTGTGATGTGATTTTTGTGGGTTATAGACTTGCATTCCAAGGACGAAAGTTGATTGTTATATACACATCTTTACATACTGGGGCTCCCACTACGAACTGATCCTGTTGTCCGTTCACCCAGAGTCTGTTCTTCACTTGTGCATCTAAGTGAAATATAAGAAAAACGCTTTATAAATAAACATATTTGAGACAGTAATATTACTGATTTGCGTCGGCAATTCGGAAAATATAGTTGATATATCTCTATTTTAATTTCAACTATGTTTTTTTTCGGGGGGGGGGGGGGGGGGGGGTGTCTGAAACAAACTGTAACAGATACTGGTGTGCGTAAACCAGTTTAAATAAAATTTTCCCTACAGTCAACATATAAGTACAGTGTTTTCTAAGTTTGTAATGATTTAATTCCAAATTCCCTTCATAGTCTATGCTTAATTTCGTGTTCACTGAATTCTAACATTATAAATAAAATTTTAAAAATGCAATAACATAGAACACTTACTCAGGATTGGAGGAATTACAATGCAACTGTCTAAGCATTAGTCTTTTTTAAATACAGGAGACATACGATTTCATTTATTGTTACTGGAAATGTGTTATATAATTGTGCTAATGGATTATTGAAATATAGACTTCAAGCTCCTTTTGGCAATAGGCATTTAGTTTTGGTAACTGAAATGTATGTGACAACATTTTCAGTTGTTTCGTGGTGTGAATAGTGTAGGTTGCAAATTGTTTTCACGCCTCGGGGACTCTATTTTAGCAACTTTTACAGCACTTCGGTAAGTGTGTCTATACAATGTAGCATATAAACATAAGTATATGAAGCTATATAGTGTATAGACAGACGTCCTGATGTGTAATGCTATAATAACTGTTACTATCTATATCAAGTAATAATTATCCTGACGTCTGGCACTTGCAGATAAAGAAATGCACATGTATGAATGTCAAACACACATTTCGACTAAGAAATCTGCAGATTCGTTCTTACAAAAGTGTTGAATCAGAAAGAAACGTCATAGTAATGAAAACATCTAACCACCACCCGCAAAGTAACAAACAAATGATATTCAAAGTATTCACTCCAAAATGTGCTACAATCAATATTTTATATTTGAAAAACATTTGTCTTCTGTATTAGTGTAAAAATCCTCATAATAAATGCATGCACAGTTTTTGTCAAATATACGTACCTGCATTGTATGGACTATTCATGGAAACGATGTCCTGAAAAAAGTATCAAATAGTCAGAAATATAGCACGATTATCCTTTAGCTTCACCTGTAATGAATATACCAACAATAAGCAGGGACACTCTGGACCGAATGTACGAAGACTGTTTTTATGAGATTAATGTGAGGAGTGGATATTCTGTACTGAATTTATTAAGCCTGATTTTCTAGTAAACATTGTAAATGTATGTTTGTTACAGGCATGTAGGACAAAACCTGGCTGTGTAGATACTGCCCTCTGTTTTTGAATCAAACTAACCATACTTACAAAACCTCTACAACTTCTGTTCCTCACCGTGGCGCAGGGCTCAAAACATTCTTGTAAGGGTTTCCATTTGTTGGCGAACACAGACCACACTCACCTGTATCTCGTAAATGTTTTAAAACAAGTTATGTAAGCATCAGACTGTTATATTGGTGCATAACATTGCTCCGTTCTTTGTTTCATTTGTAGTGTTAATATATATGTTTTGTTTCTGGTGTACATTATTATTTACAGTTATAATAACAAAAGAATCAGAACATTTCACTACCAAGCACTGTGTCTGATCTGGAGATATGAACGTGGCATTTTGTTATATTTGGTCATGTCCCTTTCATACCTCAGCTAGTTGGTCAATCGTCTTCCTGCCCATAGTCAAGTGCCCTCCCTTTGTAGGATATGCCTGTAGGTAGTGATTCGTGGGCATACTCGTCTGCCCATATTTTACTACCTCCAGCAGTGTGATGAAAACACATTCATATTGTTCCTAGAAAGATAGAACATATTATTTTACTGCATTTGTATTCATGCAAATGACAGTTATAATTGTGTCAGTGCATGTCCATTTATGCATACAGACACACTGAGATGGAGAGAGGAAGACAAAATGACAGAGAGAAGATACACACACACACAGAGAGAGAGAGAGAGAGAGAGAGAGAGAGAGAGAGAGAGAGAGAGAGAGAGAGAGAGAGAGAGAGAGAGAGAGAGAGAGAGAGAGAGAGACGTAGCATCGCTATCTTGATCCAATACAAGTAATAAAATCACTTTGGTGTATAAATAATAATACAAGTGTTCTTATCGCATTGGTCTGTATAGATCGAATACATGTGATAACATCACCTAGGCGTGTATCAAAATGAAGTGATATCATAACCTTGGCGTATATCAAAATGAAGAGATATCAAATTGGCGTGTATCAAAATGAAGTCATATCTTCACCTTGGCGTGTATCAAAATGAAGTGATATCATTAACTAGTGTATTCAATACAAGTGATATCATTACCTTGGTTTGTATCATATTCTTCCTCTGGTGTCTCATCTTAGTGATGGTCTGTAGAATATTAAGTTGTCCAGTGGCGTTCATCTCGTCTATGAGAATGTGGAGAGCTATGTATGTCCCTGTTCTGCCAATCCCGGCACTGGTCAACACAAAATACAGTATATGCAGATAAATCTACGTAAATATAGTAGGTAAACACATAACAGACATAGTCTGTTTGCATCAAATAAGTGAACCGAAGAAATGGCATGTAACGTTATAGTTAATAATGTTAAAACTTACTAAAAACATATGATTAAGTTTTGGACCCATACTAACTCACCCAGGCCGTGTCTCTAGTTTTCCAAAGAAAGTCCAACCGATTCATACATACAAGTTGAAATAGAATCCAGCAGTCTACTGGGATGGGGCTAGCGTGAAGTCCAGGGACTTTTCAACACAGTCTATCAAACCCTTCATTCAGGATAAAATATACCTGCAGTGTACGAGGACTGGACCAGGGCGTGGTCTCGGAGTGTCTCTAGTCTTCCACAGGAAATCTAACAGATCAAGCACGTTGGGAACTCCGTGGTCCGGCCACGATGTAAAGTGATAATGATCAAACGTCTTCTGTGTCAGTTTTCCAGACTAAAATATACACAAATATAGGATCTTTGTTAATTGTTCATCTTGTTTCTCTGTCTCAGTGTTTGTCTCTCTCTCGCTCTGTGTCTCTCAATTATGTCACTCACTCTGTCTTTCTGCTTAGCTGTCTGTCTCTCATGCCTACCTTTCTGTCAGTTTTGTTCTATGTAAAATTTCTGCCCCCCCCCCCCCTCCCCTTGTTCACTCTCCATCTCTCTGTCTCTGTCTGTCTGTCTGTCTCTCTGTCTCTCTCTCTCTCTCTCTCTCTCTCTCTCTCTCTCTCTCTCTCTCTCTCTCTCTCTCTCTCTCTCTCTCTCTCTCTCTCTCTCTCTCTCTCTCTCTCTCTCTGACCAAAACATCAATTCTGCGTATATGGATGGGTGGAAGTGTTGTACAATTATTTTTCTGTAACAAAATGTATTCACCTTTGTCTGAGTGACCTGGATTTTTCTGATGCTGTATTCCGCAAGGTGAAATGTTTCTTTGACCACAACATTAAAGAACGACACAGCCATTGGTTTGTCGTCATCCCAGTAGGGTTCGCATTTGTGCTGCAGAAGAGAATGCCATCTTTTTAGTTTTTTTACGAATGGGTTGCTTTAGTATCTTTCGTACACAGGAGTTATAACATTAACCTGGTTTGTGTTTGTTAAAAACAAACACCTATTTCTGGCCACTCAACAGTTACGTAACGCTGTACACAGGGCAATCAGTGGATGCGTTGCAAAATGCAATGGGGGGGGGGGGGGGGGGGGGGGGGACAGGGGATGATTTTTTCTCAAGTGTGGCTTCACTTTTTCAAAACAATGTCTCATTGTTATTCATGATGTAACATGCAGCCGGACATGGTCATGTTGTTTCGTAACAAGGGATTTCATGACTGGTATTTTTTGCCAAAGAAACAAAACAAACATACATACAGAAAACCTAAAATATATGTCAACTTAAGTCACAGTGACAGGAAAGACAGGCCTGGATATTTGTGTACAATCCACAGTGGTATAATTTTGAAGGTGTATTTCTTCTGAACTTCCACCATCTGCTCAATCATACATTCAATACATATAGGTGTAAATCTAGGATTTTGTAATGGAGGGGGGAGGGGGAGGGGGTGACATTAGATTTATTATAATTAGTACTAATGACCTCTATTCGGCGCTAGCTATTATTTAGTAAACTAGTTTGAGTGACAGTCCTCTGTGTGGCGGTGCAAGGGGGATGAACCCTCCAGAAAAGGATCTCCTCGGGAATGGATGTCCTCGTATAAACGAGACACTGGAAAGAGATTCATGGAATCAACCACTATTTTGCCAAATGTCCATTCGACTCTGCATTGTCCAGAGATAATGCCACGATCATGTATTACGGTTTTGCATTTCAGAATTATTGTAATATTTCCATTGCAATAAACAATACTTCACACCTATTACAAAGGAACAATTAATTACCTGATGAAGAAAATGGAATAGCCAGGGCCCTATGTCCCCTGCCTAAATCCATGTCTGGTACCTACCCTTCCGGCTTCCATGAGGTTTGTAAGCATTATAATTTGTCCACAGTCTTGTTCCCAGATCATCCTCCAGAAGTCAACAACAGTTCCTTCTCTCGGTGCTGAAATATCACACAAACAAGGACCTTTGACTTGATATAACATTTTAAAAAATAACTGATTTTTAAAATGGTGAGTTAAACTCACAATGTTAAAGCAAATTAAGGAGAATGAAAGGTCATACATATAATCGTCATGGAAGAAAAAGGTTGTCGCAGATGTATACACGATAACAGTTTTGTCTACAAAACGTAAAAAGTGGCAAAGTTTCTTATGGATCATCGGACATAAGAAACCAATTTGGGTTTTTTAATATGGACAGATGAATATTATTTCACATATCCATATCCAGTCCAGGTGTTGACAAGTATGCCATGGGCACACATCATGCCCATGGAACGATGGTAGGTACGCGGAATTTTATAATTGTGCTGTTAAGGGGTTTATTTTAAATTTAAAAGAAATCAGAAAATAATGGGAGGGGTATGTTGCCAGTTTTAGATATACTGAAAAGTGACTATAACTAGCTTAGTTCCACAGAAACTTATTAGGACCAAACACATGTTTCAAGCACAGTAGTACCTGGAATATAGATTCTAGTTCAAATGAAACTAGAGGAATTTACTGGTCATATGAAACAGCATTTTATGATAAACTTCTTCTGGCAATTCCCATCAATAGCTTCCATGGAAAACACTGATAATTACCTGTTTCATCGCAGAAGATCAGTACATTCATACCAAATCATAATTAAATATACAGAACTTCATATACGTTGTTGCACGAATTTACTTTGCGCAAGAACATAGCTGTCGAGTGGTGTGTTGTTGTGCAAAATAAACGAGTGATACAAATTGGAAGTGAAAACAACGTATTTATTGCATACATTTTTTCTTAAATCTATGATTAATACTCCTTTCATGGATTTACACGATATGACGTAATTTGTAAATCTTATATGACGCCAGCAACTAAATGGTGCTAACTGCAGTAAAAAATGAAAAGGGAATTCCCCATTTAAAAGCTCCGGTCCAGATCGCACATATGTGCGATAGAAGATAAATTTATCACAGTTTGAAAATGTCTTTATCACTGTAGTAAGGTATGTAATAATATATATTTTACACAATTTCAGTTTATATTTATACCTTGAGCCGCAATAAAATAATCTTTCTTGTTGTAGGCCTGGAAATATGAAGAAGAAATATTAACAATACATTAAGCTACATTTACACACGTGTCTATCTCCTTATAAATTTTCTCACAATTTCTGTTCAGTATAATAGAGAATGGTTCAGAATGATTCAACATAATCTTTGTTTTAGTTGTTATTACAACCTCATGTTTGTGTTATCAAATCAATGTCTTGCAATCTCCTTTCTTTCACATTATTAATACAGTTGGAAGCCCATTAGTTTTTCGTCTATTACAATATCAATTATTTGATATCTTGAGCCCATTTGAACATATATATATATATACATACATAAATAATACATACATGCACGCACGCACGCATACACACACACACGCACACACACATACACACATACATATAAAGATAAAATTTCACAACGTTTTTCCATTAAAACGTGAAATTTTATCTTTTTATATATTCATCCGATACATTCATTCTAATAACTTTATATATATATATATATATATATATATATATATATATATATATATATATATATATATATATATATATACATATATGCATAATACAGCTGTAGAATGCACATAACATAATTCTATTAACAAACAGCAATTACAACAATTTATAACATTATCACATATTTAGGGCATACACCAACTATACACTAATGTCCCTGTAGAACATGTATGTATACAGGTTGCTTGTTTATGAATGGCATAGTACCCGAATAATTTGAATGACTGTTAAACAGGTTTCACTGTATGCGCTAGTTATATACTCACGTCCACGTGACTTGCGTTGATGTAGTCAGAGTCCGGGTAGTTGGGTAGTTTGGACAAAACAACGCGGTTGTTGTCATCTGAGAAAAAATATTTAGGAAAAAACAAGCCATTAAATGGGAAAAAAAGGCCGAAAATGTTTTGTTTTGTATATATAATTCCCATCACACACAACTTTAAAAAGAAACACCTAAAATACCTTAAAATGAAAAAAAAATATTTCAACACATATCAATAAAACTGTTTATACAAATTAATAAAAGATTAAAATAATGAATAAAATAAATAAATATGTAGTTTAATTTTAATCCCCCCCCCCCCCCCCCCCCCCACCACACCACTAATACTTGTCAAGGAAATCCCTATCCAAAGCTTCTCAATAATAGACACAAAAAAAACAATCCTTAAATACATCAAAATATAACTGACTTACATGGGTAGTATCCAACAAATCTGTTCTTCCCTTTATGTTGGGGTTTCTGT
>NW_024537381.1:64099-109099 GCF_016097555.1 Gigantopelta aegis | reverse complement strand
TAATTCAAATGTTAAAACTGTTTAGCATAATAAAACTTATTTGAAACAAGATTTTTTGACATGGTCTCTGGAACAGTTACTTTTCTACTTCAGTTTTCTCTCAAATGAGAAGCGTTCACCCACCTTCCTGCCCGAAATAATAGTTAAATTATACATGTATGTATAATGAAGGCTGTGGGTGCTATTTTTTCTCTTTCTAAGAATAGAATTTCAAGGTAATGTCGACGACAGTCACTCTTCGCATCCTTGTTTTGTTTGGGGTTTTTGGCTTCGTATATAATCAATGTAACATATCTTACCATAATTTCACTTTAAATTTTTTTTTGTAAAAGGTACAATGTTTTAATCACATTAGTAATGTTCAAACAAAACAATTTTAATGGCAATTTGGCATTGGAATTTTTCCAACGTTCTTAAAACGGAAACGTCATGTATTCAGTTTATGGTTATTGTAAGGAGATGCAAAGTGACGTCATTGGAATACTGAAGTCATTCAAATTGAAAATTTGCTATATTATTACAATGCTTCGCCACATGAAAATAAAAACGGTCTACTAACCTTGATCCCTGTCAAAATTCTATAACAATCAGACAACGCTGTTTACAGGTCGGTATGTTTTTATTTTTCATGATTCTGGACAAAATGTTATGTTTAAATTTTAAAATATGAAACAAATAAAAAGTAACTTTTGTTAAATATAGCATATCAAAACATTACTGTTGGATATGTTTTATTAATCGTGTACGATGCCAAAACAAAGATGCGAAAAGTGACTTTCGTCGAAATTAGTATTACACTGGGTGACAAGGCCGCACATGAAACACACATATAGAAGAACGTACGCACACACATATGCGTGCACACACATATACGCGCATACATATACGAACACATTACCACACACATTAGTACATCCATACACATGCACCGCCCCTCCCGCCCAGGTCACATACAGATTACCTATCATTACGCCAGTATGCGATGTCTAGTATTTGGACTATCAGAGGAAGAGCTAGAAAATACTAACACAACTGTCAGTCCAATGGACCATACTGTCAGATAACAGAATTACAGAACTGATGAAAGTTACATTTACTCACTGGCAGTGACACTGCAAGCATCTCCTTGCCAACCATCAACTAATACAACTGTCAGTCCAATGGATCATACTGTCAGATAACAGAATTACAGAACTGATGGAACTTACTTTTAGACTCACTGGCAGTGACACTGCAAGCATCTCCTTGCCAACCAGCAACGCACTGTCCATTGCACGATCCTGTCACGTGATCGCACTGTGCATTGTCTTCACAGTGTCTGTCACTACACGAGTGTTTGCAGTCTTGGCCATATGTTCCAGTGCATTCTGTATGATACAATACATACTATGTAACATAAGAAACGGAAATCAAGATATTTCTACCACAGGTAATGCAGACTATTATATAAAACTCACAGTGTGTTATTCATATACATGTACGCTTGTGTGTGTGTGTGTGTGTGTGTGTGTGTGTGTGTGTGTGTGTGTCAAAATTCCTGCAAGCATATTTTCTGGGGGTTTCAATATATTTTCTGGGTGTGCAAGATCTGATCCCCTTAAACACTTTGTTCACCACAGTCTATACCCCCTGCATATTTACCCACAGACGCGCCTGATAGGACAAGAAAGGAACATTTCCAGTGACGTAGAAAATAATAGACTGCTGCTGATGACCTAATCTCTGTTGAAATCAGGGCTACGTCTACTGACAGATATCTACTGTATGAAAGGGTGTGAATGGAGGTCGGCTTGGGATGTGAGATTTATCTGGCAGTAAAACATCCTCCCCCTGCTTGGCTTGAGTTGTACATGTATATATTGTTTTGTTTTTTTTAACTTTTGGTGTTGGTTCATTTAAAAAATAATTGAAAATTGATAAATGTTTTTAAAAAGCGTGCTGGTTTTTTAATATGTTGTATTTTTATGATATTTTTATCCTTTTATGTAATGAAAATAAAAATTTACCTTGTGTAAACCGTTCCACCTTTTACCCCGTAGGGCTAAATTTCTTTTTTAAATATTATATTTATTTTTAGACATGCCTGCTCTAAAATGCGACTAAAATAAATTTAATTAAAGTCAATTTAAATTTTATATATAAAAAAAAGAAAAAAGAAAAAAAAAAAGATATATATATATATATATATATATATATAAAACTTAGGAAATTAGTTTGGTTTTAACAATTTTTTATCTAGATCTGCACGTCTTAATTTAATAATTATTAGTTCCCTATCCCAATTCCTAAAAATAATGAGTCAAAATTGTCCTGTAGTATTATTGTCCCGAGCCACGCCACTGGCTATCCAGAGACAGGGCCCGGGACAGTCATGCCTGCAACCATAGAGGTATATGGGGATGTTAAAGGTACTCTCTCTCTCTCTCTCTCTCTCTCTCTCTCTCTCTCTCTCTCTCTCTCTCTCTCTCTCTCTCTCTCTCTCTCTCTCTCTCACTGATGATATATAATGTGTCATGTAACTGATTTGCATAAATATTTGTTTGTGAAACTACAAACTAAAAGTTCTTACTATCAGGCCTCAGACCACAATTAATTTCGCTATATGTTTCTATATAGCCTTAGTGGCTATAACATTTTTATTAATATCAGCAGGCCCGTGAAGTTTTGTATGTACCTTTGCCTGCATGGGGGACACATACCCTGAAAAGGACAACCCCTGTTGTCCAGCTCTTTCTCCCAGCATATTGGTTTAAACAGACACACCCTCTAAACCAGGCCGGAGTACACCCATTTTACACAAAAAGCACTACTTTTGCATGGGCCGGAATTACCACAAACAAGTCTTCAATGTCAGCAAGTTACACATGTTTACAAACTACAGGCTATCCCCTGTCACTTCAGTCAAACAGTTGCCACTTCATAGCTGTCTGCCATGAAATAATCACAGTCAAACAGCAGACTACTTGCGCGGTGAAACTTCCGGATTTTGGACAACCAAATGGGAAGATAACTGTAATCTGAGGCCATCAGTGCACACGTCTCCTTGCCAACCAGCAGCACATTGGCCATTGCACGATCCAGTCACATGATCACACATCGTGTTGTCTTTACACTTTCTGTCACCGCACGAATAGTTACAATCTCTGCCATATGTTCTAGAGCATTCTGTATTATATAATATGTACTATTATAACATACAAGACATAACAATATGTAATGAAGACTGTTCAAAATGAATGATGTTCATACCATCTGTGTTGGAGTCAGGGCTAGTGATTTTGTATAATATGTGATGTTATTGTTTCGAACATAGCTCACTGTTCACTTGTTTTATGTTTGTGTTATCTCCCCTTAAAAGTCAAACACGGCATGAGGTGGTACTATTGCGATTCGGTGCACTTTAGGCAAAAAGTGTGTTTGTGTAACGACACTACTGGAACGCATTGATTAATTAATCATCGCCTATTGGATGTCAAACATATGGTTATCCTGACTCGTAGTCATCAGTGAAAAACCGCTGCATTTTTCCTAATGCAGAAAGGGATTTTTTAAATGCACTTTGCCACAGACAGGAAAACACATACCACGACCTTTGTCCAGTTGTGGTGCACTGGTTGGAACGAGAAAAAAACCCAATCAGTTGAATGGGTCCACCGACGTGGTTCGATTCTGCGACGCAAGCACCTCAAGCGATCACTCAACCGAACTGAGCTAAATCCCGTCCCCATTTTAGGCAACTTCTAGCTGCAAGCCATGAAGGAAAGGTAAGAAATAGTTGTTTAATGACACCTCTGCATATGTTTAAGTGTGAGAGAGAGAGAGAGAGAGAGAGAGAGAGAGAGAGAGAGAGAGAGAGAGAGAGAGAGAGAGAGAGAGAGAGAGGGAGAGGGGGGGGGGGGGGGGGTTGGGGGTCGAAGACAACACTCTGCCTCCACATAAGCTACCGCTATCGGTACAGCAGATCTGTTCAATGCACCTCCCATAGGCAGAACAGTGTTTTGCCTTAGATACAGCAGTGGATAGGGCGGGAAATAACAGTCCTAACTATCTTGTGATTAATCGAACCTCAGTCGAGCGTTCTACCAGTGTGGATGCGTAATACAGAAAGAGGTTGCCTCTGTTGGTTACTATGACATTTGAAACGTAGCTAGAACGTATGCTTATAAAATATGCATTTGTGGACCCTTTTAAAAAGTGTGTGTGTCAGTTATTGTGTATGACATTAACGTTTGTCAGGTATTGTTTTTGACATTAAAGTTGTACACAATGTTTTGTCTTCATGTAAACTACGAAGTACTTACTGGCCATGCACGTGTCTCCATTCCAACCGTCCTTACATTTTCCATTACAAGATCCTGTCGCGTGATCACATGACGCTGACATGTTTTTGCAGTTCCTCTCACTGCAGACGTAGCTGCAATTCTTGCCATATTTCCCATCACACCCTGTTTAATAGAAAACAAGATATAATAACATCAATAGACGCAGTTAAAGCAAATATTTGACTCCCAGTGCCAGCAATACATTGAAATATTTAGTGTTCTATGCAGTCTTTAGTCGACAGTTTTAACTTTCTACACATTTATGATTCATTTTAGGAAATGATTGTTATATCTTTCCTCAATGATGACACATTTAAAGATTCCTTGCTCCTAATGGTTTATGTAGCGAATTTCATCTGAAGACTATTTGTCAGAATTACCGATTGTTTACATCAAGTAGCTTATGAATAAAGAAACGGTGTCTATTAGTGGTGTTGTTTAACAAAATAAACTTAGCTTTACTCATAAATACTTACAAACAGAACCTACCAGTACAGTCTTCTCCTATCCAGGATCCCTCACACCCTCCTCCACATGAACCAGTCACGTGATCACAGCTCGCACTTTTATTCATACAGTGTCTTCTTGTGCAGGTAAACGAACAATCGGCGCCGTACAGACCAGTGTCGCATTCTAGCAAAAAATATTCAAGAGTCAAATATGAATACAAATCTTTCTTGGTCAAATTCAAATTGGTGTAACAGTGAAACCAATAAAAATTTCTTTTCCTGATCGAGGCTGTATGAATTTATCTATTTTTTGTATAAACAATATATATTTCATTCATTCATTTATTTAATTGGTTTTGTCCAATTAAAATTAAAACATGCTGTCTTGGATACGCACCGCAGATGTCTGGTTTGGCTGTCCTGAATGAAAATAATAAGCATAAGCAAACACAGCTACTATATATCACGTACAGTGATTGGTATATTAACAACAAACACAGTTTAAGTGAAACTGAAAAATAAAGACGGATATCCTGTTATGTGGACTTCCTACATTGTTTCATATTTCTGTCTAAAACGTAGTTTCTTGCTTCAAATAAAATATAATGTTTACATCTGGTCATGTAAAATGTGACTGAATGTACGAGCATCTACAAATACTTAAATACATTACGTTTATCTGGAGACGAGTAAATGAGCAGTCGAAGTGTTCTCAGTTGTCAACATACTAGTATATATCCTTGCAGTTCACTACGATGTAGGGGCGTGATGTAGCCCAGTGGTAATGCGTTCACTTGATGTGCGGTCTGTCTATGATCGATCCCTGTCGAAGGGCCAATTGAGTTATTTCTCATTTCAACCAGTGCACCACGACTGGTGTATCAAGGGTCGTGGTATGTGCAATTGTGTCTGTGGAATGGTGCATATGAAAGCTAACTTGATAATAATGGAAAAATCTAGCGGGTTTCCTCTCTGTAACTATATGTTAAAATTACCAAATGTTTGATATGCAATAGTCGATGGTTAATAAATCAATGTGCTTTAGTGGTGTCGTAAAACAATACAAACTGTATCTTCCACAGGATGTATTTCTACAACATACCAACACAATCCAAGTATTATCAAAATTCTGGTGTGTGCCAAATGGTTGAACCAAGCCACTGTCTTGATCTTTTGTAGACATTAGGACAATCAATAATTACTGAGATGTATAAACTTAAATGTACTCTAATAAAAAATGTAAGTTACAACCCGATGCACCATACACTATAATCCAGATGACTGTGCACTTTTAATGGAATATTATACTGGAAACAAAAAGACGGACCAAGTGATTTGTAGAGGCTTATTTAACTGAAGTTCGTTTTTTGATCAAGCTATCAACATATGAAATCATTATACAGAATAGAAGTTTCGTACGGTTCATACAACTTGGTTTCTTCCATCCTGGCGTACAGCCATTTTTACATGTTCCACTTTGAGCATCACACGTCGTATTGTCTCCATCACAGTGTCGTTCACTGCAGTTTAACTTACACCCAGCACCAAACATACCATCATGGCATACTGTTGAATAGCATAATATAATGTTATAATATTATTACAAATTATGGTTTACATGGTTTCACAACAACATTAGAATATAACAAACATTCATAACCATAAGGTCTTAAATAACACAATGGGCCATTATCGGATTGTTTTAACACATCCCAACCAGTGATCCACGACTGGTATGTCCAATGCCGTGGTATGTGCTATCCTGCATGTGGAATGGTGCATATAAATGATCACAAAGGTTGCTACTAATCAAACAATGTAGCGGGTTTCCACTCTAAGACATTACATGTAAATTATCAAATGCTTGACATCCAATAGCCGATTATTAATGTGTCAATGCGCTCTAGCGGTGTTGTTAAACAAAACAAACTATAACATTTTAACTTTAAAAAATAAAATGTGTATTATGTACATAGATATGACTTTAGTTATATATCTATATTAAAAGTACATATATAACATACATGGCTCATTTAAAAGTAATTATCAACTGTATGAACACATAATGGCAAATATTAAGATATACCGTTTGTACAGTCTGGTAACTCAAACCCATCCAAACATCGTTTTGTACAGTTTCCAAAATAATGGTCACAACTGGAATTTTCCGAACATTTACGAGAGCTGCAAGTCATGTTACAGTTGAACCCATACGTGTGGCTGCATGCTGAAAATAATGATATACAAAGACACTTGAAAACAGCACTTTGGTCAGCCAGATAATATTAGTACTACATCATAACAGTAGGGACGATATCTGAAGGGAATGGGGCACGCTATAGTGAGTGGCACATTTTTGTGTTTTTATAGACAGTACGACACATATTTACATATTTTGAGTCTCAAGTAGGATGGTACAAGCCCCCAGTCCCCCGATTTCTGCAGGGCTGAATATGTCTTGGTATTCATGGGGAAAGAATTGTAACGAAGTGAAATACAACTGTTTGTTAGACCTCTATTCATGTTTAAATATAGGCCGTAGAAACAGTCATAATACAATATTACATCATATGCCAATGTCACAGTAATTAGTAATGTTTATCAGTTGTGTTCTCTCAAAGCAATGCTCATTAGAATTGTGATGATCTGGTAATGTTCTTACGCAGCGTGATGTCATAGCAATATTCTATAGCGGCGTCATGTGATAGTAATGGTCCAAAAAGACGTAGTGTCACAGTTATATTATCAAGACCGTTATATAACAAGTGTTATTCGCCAATTACAGCATTAATCATTGTGAATCATATTGATAATAAACTGTCGTACATACCCGTAGTACAATCCGACGATTCATATCCCCGAGAACAGCCATGATCACACTTCCCCGTCACATAATCACATGTCGAGTTTTTTCTAAGGCAATACCTTTTACTGCAGAGCTGATTACAACCTTGACCATACCAACCAACTGGGCATTCTAAAATATTCACGTTCCAAAAAACAAAAAAAGTTACACAAAGGTTATTTTTGTCCTAATTAAAATATTGTCTGTGCAGTGTTATTTGATTTTTTTTACGTTAATACATAATCATACGTGCTACTATATTAACAGTTAAAGCTGCAGATATTTCCAAGGTACGTACCTTTCTGTTCGCATAAAATAAGTTTTGCGCTCCAGAAACACGTTTAATGTAGCTAACACTGATAATTTAAGGCATATGGTATAAGCTATTTCTAAGTTAACTGTAAAACTGTTGTAATAGCCGAACATATTTAACATTGTCTATTAACTAGAGTTAGTGGCTTTAATGGATTAAGTTTGACATATTACAATTCCTACAAAATACAAGCAGCTGATTCTCATTATCATGGCCAATATTTGTTAACAGAAAAGAGGGAAACAATGACAATGATATTTTTTAAAAATTAAAATATATTACATATGTGTCGAAATTATAAATAATGTAATCGTGTATCTTAGTACGTATATTTTGGATTTTAATAGCAATTGTTGATGTTTGTGTAACGTGTTAAGGGATTGGGTCAAGTTTTCCTGGGACATATTCAATGTTTTCGAATACATGAGCAGTCTCAAAGTTGCATAATGACTAAAAAAAAGATATTATTTCGGGGTTTTTTTCTGTGTGAAATGTATACATTGTGTCTTGATTTGCATGCACACAAAAATACATTCAAATAATTTCTCTTTTTTTCTACTCTTTTATACATTTGCATTATCGCTAAATTCAATAACGGTTATCAACAGATTAACACACGTGATGTTACATTTTGTCTTTTTTATTTGAATCTCCATATTGACAAAACACTGGCTGATGTTTTATCTTAATAAATGCTCCATAAATGGTTTCTATGCACTTTATATTTTCGCCACTCTTCACGAAATACAAATGTCACGAATCTGGCAGATACAAGGGTCACAGGTCTACGACATACACATGTCACCTATCTTCGACATGCAAGTGGCACAGGTCTACAACATGTAAGTGTCACGGGTCTACAACATGTAAGTGTCACGGGTCTACAACATGTAAGTGTCACGGGTCTACAAGATACAAGTGTCACGAGTCTACAAGATACAAGTGTCACGGGTCTACAAAATACAAGTGTCACGGGTCTGCAACATGCAAGTGTCACGGGTCTACAATATGCAAGTGTCACGGGTCTACAAGATACAGGTGTCACGGGTCTACAACATACAAGTGTCACGGGTCTACAACATGCAAGTGTCACGGGTCTACAAGATACAAGTGTCACGGGTCTACAACATACAAGTGTCACGGGTCTACAAGATACAGGTGTCACGGGTCTACAACATACAAGTGTCACGGGTCTACAACATACAAGTGTCACGGGTCTAAAACATACAAGTGTCACGGGTCTGCAACATATAAGTGTCACGGGTCTACAACATACAAGTGTCACGGGTCTACAACATATAAGTGTCACGGGTCTACAAGATACAGGTGTCACGGGTCTACAACATACAAGTGTCACGGGTCTACAAAATACAAGTGTCACGGGTCTACAACATACACGATACAACATATAAGTGTCACGGGTCTACAGGTGTCACGGGTCTACATACAAGTGTCACGGGTCTACACAATACAAGTGTCACGGGTCTACAACATACAATTGTGGACAGGACATACAGGTGTCATTCTACACAATACAGTGTCACGGGTCTACAACATATAAGTGTCACGACAAGATACAGAGTCATCAAGTGTCACGGGTCTACATCTACATACAGTGTCACGGGTCTACTCTACATAATGCAAGTGCACAGGGACTATAACATTCAAGAGTTACGGGTTTACGTCATATAAGTGTCACGGGTCTACACGATACAAGTGTCACGGGTCTACAACATATAATTTGCACAGGACTATAACATTCAAGAGTTACGGGTTTACGTCATATACGTGTCACGGGTCTACACAATACAAGTGTCACGGGTCTACAACATATAATTTGCACAGGGCTATAACATTCAAGAGTTACGGGTTTACGTCATATATGTGTCACGGGTCTACAACATTCAAATGTCACGGGTCTGCAACATAATATTACAAGTGTCACAGTTTTATGACATACAAATCCCACGGGTTTGTTTAACGACACCACTAGAGCACATTGATTAATTAATCATCGACTATTGGATGCCAAATATTTGGTAATTCTGACTCACAGTCATCAGAGGAAACCCGCTACATTTGTTCTAATGCAACACGGGATCTTTTATATGCATTTTCCCACAGACAGGAAAGCACATATCACGGCCTTTGTCCAATTGTGGTGCACTGGTTGGAACGAGAAATAAACAAATCAAGCACCTCAAGCGAGTACTGAACCGACTGGTGTCATTAGTATATGTTGTGTTAAACCGTTAAACAGGATCCAAGTTAAGCATTTAATAATCCAAAATACTCGATTTTAACATATAGATCTTACTCTGTGTACAATCTGTTCCAGTCCATCCTGCTTGACATCCATTGTCACACTGTCCAGTGATTTTACACGAGGATGTTCCGTTAGTCTGATCACAGTGTCTGTTGGAACAACTAGCATTGCACAGTAAACCATAGTGATCAGAATCACACACTGAAAATAACATTATACTAATGTTAAATGAACACAGTGGTTAATATCACACACTAGAAATAGCATTATGGTAATGCATAGTGACTGAGTCATAGTGGTCAGAATCTCGCACTGAACATTATAGCAATATACTGTAAAGCAAATAGTGGTTACAATCACGCACTGAAAATAACAGGTGTGTGTGTGTGTGTGTGTGTGTGTGTGTGTGTGTGTGTGTGTGTGTGTGTCATATTATTGGTATAACATTATCGAACCTTTAAACACTGTACTGAGGTATTCACGTGTGCTAATTCTTGTATGTGTCTTACATTTCATAGTATAAACGTTTACACGATTCTAGTTCCTAACTGTATCTATTATGTTTTTATGTGTTTGCGTGTATGACCAAATGAATGGATTAATGTTTTAATGATGACACTTCAGCACAGATGGAAATCAGCTATGAATGAAGGTCGGTTTAGTGTATAGTGCTATGGTGAATTTTGTTTAATGCAATTATGATCAAAGTTCATCAAAAACAATAGATCAAATATTGAAACAAACGTTACCTATATACAGGTAGAATGGACGAATAGTTTATTGCGCCGTACTGTTGTTCATCGAATTGCAAGAATGAATCCAAAAATCTACTACATGATTGTGGTGTTAAATATCACAGACCAGTGCCTACAGAATTATTCTGAACGTTTACGAGATCCACGTCATTGTGTGCTGAATTTGTCTCTCTGATAGAACACATTCATGAAAATGTTGTCGCCAGTGCATCACGGAAAGTAACAGCACGTACATGATGGTTTGGGAGGGGTGGGGAAGGGGGCAGTGAAGGAATGTAAAACTGATGCGAAAACATCCCTAATTTTAGTGCAAGTACTTTATAGGTAGCCCTTAACACCACAATCATGTAGGAAATTCCTGTATTCATTCTTACAGTTCGATGAATAATAGTATGACGCAATCAAATATTTCGTAACAGTAACTATCACAAGTATTAACAACAGTAATAAAACTAAGCCTCTCATCCAATGTATTCTATTAATTTTGATTTATTTCGTCAGTACTTACGGTAATCATGTTATGTTTTCTTTCCCACTAGACGGAATTGGCCACCGTTTGCACGGGGCTAGATAAACCTGTCCAACCCTGGATAGCTTTCATTAATTAATTAATTTGCCTACCCCCACCACCCCCACACATATACCTACATACAATGGAGGATCGAGGAAAGACTGGTGCATATATGTGTGCGCGCGTATCATACCATGACACTGCTTTTCAGTCCAGTTTTGTTTACATCCACCCACGCACTCTCCAGTTGTATAGTTACACGGTTGCCGTTTACAGTGGCAGAACTCGGCGCAGTTATCTCCAAACGTACCAGCGTCACAAACTGAAAGAATAACGAAACGATCCTGTGTTATATCTATATACAGAGAGAGAGAGAGAGAGAGAGAGAGAGAGAGAGAGAGAGAGAGAGAGAGAGAGAGAGAGAGAGAGAGAGAGAGAGAGAGAGAGAGAGAGAGAGAGAGAGAGAGAGAGAGAGAGAGAGAGAGAGAGAGAGAGAGAGAGAGAGAGAGACGCTATTACCAGAGTGTTTTTCGGTATCGTCAATATCATATATTAGGAATACAAATTGTATTATCCAGCCTCTGGCGAGCATAATGCATTATTTTTATTCCTAATATATGATATTGACGATACCGAAATACACGAGGGTGATAATCTCTTTATCATATAAGCTCGAGCTTAATACAACGTGTTTTTGTAAACTGTACACGCAACTGTAATTGCAGTCCGCCATTACTAGATATTCAAATGACGTAAGAATATGTGGCGCGGTGTATTTTTGAATGGAAATTACGTCAAACTCGAATGCCGTCATTCTGGATGTCCTTACATCAAAATAAAGTTATGCCTCACATATTTTTGTTTTCTGAACTCTGGACAGCTTTCAGTGTCAAATTACCATTGAAATGTTTTTTATTTGATGACTATGAATGCATACGTCAATCATGGAGTGTCACCCAAGTACGTTTGCTTAAATGTCAATAAATCTAGTGCCAAGACCTCGACTAATTTACATCTAATTTGCAAAGTTATCAAATTCTTAAAGTATGTGATCTGAAAAATATCACATACTTTGATTGCACTGAAAATGTAAGATATTATATGATATATATATTTGTATATATAGATATATATATATAGATATATATATATATATATATATATATATATATATATATATATACATATATACATACATACATACATACACACATACATATACATATACATATACATATACATATACATATACATATACATATGCATATACACATACATATATATATCGAATTTAAACATACAGTAATACTTCAAACGTCTTTAGTTTTAATTCGTAAAACATATCCATACCTAAGTTAACTCGATTATAAATTGAAATATTCTGAATATTGATACATCTGTAATGTATTATCATGAACAGAAAGTGCACAGTCGTTGCTCAAATATTCTGAATATTGATACATCTATATAATGTATTATCATGAACAGAAAGTGCACACAGTCGTTGCTCAAATATTCTGAATATTGATACATCTATATAATGTATTATCATGAACAGAAAGTGCACAGTCGTTGCTCAAATATTCTGAATATTGATACATCTATATAATGTATTATCATGAACAGAAAGTGCACAGTCGTTGCTCAAATATTCTGAATATTGATACATCTATATAATGTATTATCATGAACAGAAAGTGCACAGTCGTTGCTCAAATATTCTGAATATTGATACATCTATATAATGTATTATCATGAACAGAAAGTGCACAGTCGTTGCTCAAATATTCTGAATATTGATACATCTATATAATGTATTATCATGAACAGAAAGTGCACAGTCGTTGCTCAAGTATTCTGAATATTGATATATATGTAATGTATTATCATGAACAGAAAGTGCACAGTCGTTGTTCAAGTATTCTGAAGATTGATACATCTGTAATGCATTATCGTGAACAGAAAGTGCACAGTCGTTGCTCAAGTATTCTGAAGATTGATACATCTGTAATGCATTATCATGAACAGAAAGTGCACAGTCGTTGCTCAAATATTCTGAATATTGATACATGTGTAATGCATTATCATGAACAGAAAGTGCACAGTCGTTTCTCAAATATTCTGAATATTGATACATCTGTAATGTATTATCATGAACAGAAAGTGCACAGTCGTTGCTCAAATATTCTGAATATTGATACATCTATAATGTATTATCATGAACAGAAAGTGCACAGTCGTTGCTCAAATATTCTGAATATTGATATATATATATATATATATATATATATATATATAATGTATTATCATGAACAGAAAGTGCACAGTCGTTGCTCAAATATTCTGAATATTGATATATCTATAATGTATTATCATGAACAGAAAGTGCACAGTCGTTGCGCAAATATTCTGAATATTGATACATATATAATGTATTATCATGAACAGAAAGTGCACAGTCGTTGCTCAAATATTCTGAAGATTGATACATCTATAATGTATTATCATGAACAGAAAGTGCACAGTCGTTGCTCAAATATTCTGAAGATTGATACATCTATAATGTATTATCATGAACAGAAAGTACACAGTCGTTGCTCAAATATTCTGAATATTGATATATCTATAATGTATTATCATGAACAGAAAGTACACAGTCGTTGCTCAAATATTCTTAATACTGATTTTGTTCAATATATATCTAGATCAGTATAGATCACGAAATGTATTTTAATACAGAGCTATAATTGAAATGCTGTAACACAAATAAATTTATTTATTTATTTCCATATATATGTATCAAGATATGTATTGATTTTTGTTTGTATCCTTCTGTCAGGTGCATGTGAAACCAGTTTATCGTAGAAGTGTCCATGGAATATACTTACGTATCTTGTACAATACACTTACTTCTCATAAATATCATAATAATGTAAAATCGTCAAATGTAAGTACACAATTATAGTTGAAATATTCTGAATATTGTTATTTCATAATTTATTTATACACTGTTGTACCTGAAATATATTTATATCCAAAGTACACATCATAATAATTATTGACATAACATGAATATTGATACTTAATCATATATCGCTTCGCTGTAACATCGAGGAACGTATTAAGTTGGTTGTATAATTTATCAAGAAATACAATCAGTCTTTTATACATCCTCCTCTAAACCATTTTATTCTAATTATGTATAGATGTTCCTCTTACGCCTTTGCATAACGGCCTGAGTTTAAATAAAATTATCCTTCTGTGGCGTTCTTTCACGATATTAGTGACAAAATTAAACAAAATAAAATATAACAGATCTCGATGGCGTTGTGGTTAAAGTTTGTTTCATTTAACGACACAACTACAGCGCATAGATTTAGTCACCAGAGGCTACTGGATGAGAAACATTTGGTAATTTTGATATATAGTCTATGAGGACAGTCCATAAAAAGAAACCTACTGCAGTTTCTTTTAACAGCAAGGGACAGGACAGCCCATTCCACGGCATTTGATATAGATGTATTTGTTAATGTGCTGAGAAATGGTTATACGAAGTAACAGTGCAACCTTTCCAAGCCGTTAACTCTCTTAAATGGCAACTATTTTTCATCACGTACGATGTTGTGTCAACTGGCCTGTATTAAGCGTGTATCGTATAATTCGGACATAATAATAACATGGACATACCAGTCGACAAAAAGACGATACGAGCAACCCATGGAGCCATGGGTGGATATAGCACAGATCACAGAAAGACGATCACCCCAGCCCACAGAGGGGATGCATGGATATAGCACAGATCACACAAATATGGCCATACCATCCTCTAGCATCATGGGTATATATAGTACAGGGGCCTAATTCACTACTTTCTCGGCCAATCCTGATAAACAAGGTGTCAATATGATCGGAATAAGTATATTGTTGACTAATAATAAAGCTTTGGTTATGTCGGGATTTGTATGAATTTTTAGTCTGTTTTGGTATGTTTTAATATTAATTCAACGGGAGAATGCATGCATTCATGTTTAACAACACCCCTGCAAAAAAGACCAATCGCCCATTGGGTGTCATACGAAGGTAAGTATATCAATATTATGATTAAAAATACAAAATGTATAATTGCTTAAAACACAGTGTAAAAATATGTGGAGAAAATAAAATACAATACAAATATGAAGGTAGTACATTTTTAAAATGTTGTATAGAAATGAAAATGTCTTCAAAACTTTAAGACCAATTCTGGATGGAATGTAAAACATTCCAACATATTTCCGTTACCAAATATGTCTTTTGCTCGTCACCTTTAGATGATTTCACTGCACCAAAATGTAGCACATTGCCGGAGTATACTGACAATGTTTACACCGAGGAGGAGGATCCTTCTTTAAAATAAATGAATGTGTTAAATGTGTGTGGCCGATACGCACATGACACAAGATCACTTGATCCTTCGTGCACCACCTGTAAGATGACTGCCACTCTCCCAGGACTAGCTTGACAGAATAAAGCACCATTCCAAGCATCTCGCCAAGTGGAAACTAGGTATTTGTTAATGTCATATTCAAAATCTCTGTAGGGGACACCAACACTGGCATGGGGCAAATTCAAAGCAGACTTGGCAGCAGAATCTGCATTTTAATTACCCTTAATGCCAACACAGCTGGCTACCCACCAGAATATAACATCTTTTTGGCAATGGATGAAAAGACACATTTTCGCATCACCATCCCAAAAAATTGATGCTCCAGCTCCATGTACTGTAATGCTTGGAGACACAAAAAGACATGAAACATTGTTTCTGTAATGTAGCAAATTAGGGTTACTAACACTAGTTATTAGACACTGTGAAATATGTGTGGTTATTACACTTCTTACCATTAAATTACACATTACCTATAACTTCTTACGTAATTTAATGTACTTGTTCCTCTGTGTGTTTAATAACATCAAATAATGAAACAGTAAAAGGTATGCACGTCGGAAGCTAGAGTCAGTAACGTTTTAAACTCTGAATTTGCAGCTCGTGTTAACGGCGATTCGTCGGATCATGTTTATTTTATCCTAAACATCCACGAATTAATTCGGATACACTAGTTATTCTTGTTTTAAATTGCAATTTTATATAGAGCCAAAGTTTTACATGTAACAACTGTTTCAAAAAAATAACTCTCATTGTTTTATAATTTGTTTTTTTATGTGACAACGGTACTAAAAATGCATGGAATCATGGAAACTCTTTGAGGGCTGTATTGGTGGAATTAACCTGTGTAAGCCATCATGCATTAGCTTTAAGAATGTCCCTCAAGAAAGTATTGTCTCGCGTCTCCATAAAATAACTTTGAACTTTATTTGCTTTCAAACTACAGTTGGACACCGCATATGACCCTGACCATATGTCTTTAAAGTGTTAAATATGTTAATTAAAATTCCTGTTGGGACCAAGTACAGTATTATTACCCAATAAACAGATAAACAATTTGCTATTAATTGAATAAAGTTTAATTGTGCAAATGTTGATGGAGTGTTTAAAATGCACTAAAACAAAAGGAGTCTTTAATTACACCCTCCACACCACCCTGGAATGACCACACGTTTATCATTTAGTGCATATAAGCTGTTTAAACTCTTTCGTCTGATCATTTTAACATCTTGCTTGTGAAGATTGACCTAGAAATAAGACTTTTATTATTCATTTTAGATAATTCAGGAATTCAAAATGTCCGCCATATTTGATGACGTCATTATGGCGCCTTGCTAAAATTCAAGATGGGCACCAAAAATATTCTTCATCTGTGGTGTATAATAAACTGATTTATGATGGTCGTTTGCTTTCTTTAAAAAAAAATCCACGGGAGGACATAAGACAGAAGACTATTCAGTTTGGTATGAATATCTCAGAATGTTAGTTTGTATATTAAAATGTACTCTTGTTAAGACGAGAACAGCATAGATGAAGGTTGACAGATATTCACATGTTACTTATTTCAGTCTGTATTTATGAATAGTGTAACTCACTAAATACTTCCACTTCAGAAAAATCCATTGCCGTTCCAGCGTTATGATCTTTTGTATCTAAGTTATTGTTGTTAGTTCCCTGGTACAGCTTAATATACCGAGCCTTGTTGTTACAAGTAATACGTGTCACATCCGGGCTATCTATTGTGGCTGCACCACACAGATGATATGTTTTAGTCTGGTTCCTTTCCAAAGAACGGTACACTTGAACACCATTCCTTCGAGGTTTATCTGTAAATATAAATAAAACATAAATTGGATTACTGACATATGCCCTGGGAAAAATCTTCCCCAGATATCTGAGGTTGTGTCCAGGACGGACAAGCCTGCATTCTAAGTGGATATGACATAATGGCATCTAAATGTAGATTAGAACATTACAGATTCAAACATGACTTTAACAGGTATAATAATAATAAATATGTTGTAGAATGTAGAACGCAGCCGGGCTAATGAGTCTATGAGTCTATTAATCTCCGTTGTTATGGAATGATATGCAACTATAAAAGGTGGCAGGGGAAATAGATGCGATTGAACGACACCTCAGCAAATTGAAACTACGTCTACTTCAAATCGATTTCACCAACTAAGTCCAACTTTCAAACATGACTAACTGTTTCTTATTTGCTGTTTGATATTCGTCAAAATGTATCAAATTAGATACTTTTGCAGAATAGAGATATGTTAGCCAATATGTGCGTGTGTGCGTGTATATATGTATGTATGAGCGCGCACGTGTGTATGCGTTGTATGTGTGTGAGCATATGCGTGCGAGTGTGTGTACTTGTGTGCGAGAGAGAGAGAGAGAGAGAGAGAGAGAGAGAGAGAGAGAGAGAGAGAGAGAGAGAGAGAGAGAGAGAGAGAGAGAGAGAGAGAGAGAGACAGACAGACAGAGAGAGACAGAGAGAGATTATGTGTAATTAAGAATAATCAATTGTTTTGGTTTGTGTCGTTTCTTTTTTTGTTTTTTTTTTTGTTTTTTTTTTTTTGTATTCTGGTCACAAGTCAGGGAAATCTTTTCAAAGCTAAGTTTCGTTTAGAACATTCATTGTAAATACTTTGGTAATTAAAAGTATAAATTGCAGCTATTTATTGTACAATCTTTGGTAATAAAAGGGACATTCCTGAGTTTGCTGCATTGTAAGATGTTTCCAACTAATAAAATATTTCTACGATTAAACATACATATTAAATATATTTTCTTGTTTCAAATATCAGTGTCTGTATATTCAATGTGTTTCTGGTCGTCTTAATATTTGTAAGAAGCCCAAACTGGACTTTGTCTTCAAAAATGTTTTCAGGAAATAAAATGAAATTTGCCCTAGTACAAATATTAGAACGATCAGAAACACGTTTGATATACAGCCACTAATAGTTTATGCAGAAAAATATATTTGATGTAGCGGGTTTCCTCGCTAACACTATGATATAATTACCAAATATTTGACATCCAATATCCGATGTTTGGTGATTATCGGGCACTTGTCGTTTTATTGTATGAGACGGCCCCTGGAAGACATTCTGGCTGAGTGGGCAATCATGTGACGCAACGTCACGATATAGGTCGGCGAACTTTCTGCTGTCCGGAGTTTGCCGAAGCTTAGCTGAATGTGGGTGCTGTCGGGTTTCTTTCTGTAGTGTGTGTATTAGTGATTAATATCTGGAAATTTAATCAAGGAACTCGGAAATGGTCGGTGTAAATGTATTTGACGTCAAACATAGGATTGTTGTGGTATTAGAGCGGATATCTTTGACATAGCTTGGTCTCTGAGTGTAATGAGAGCGTATTTACGTCCATTCTCTTACAGTTAGAAGAAAGAAAAAGAAATTTTTACAACGACGCACTCTTGGTCTATGACGTCAGTAATGAGAGGAAACGCTGTCACCACTACATGGGGCTACTCTTCCGATTAGCAGCAAATGTCCGTCTAGGATAGCTCCTTACAGTTAGAGTCACTGGTCGGTAAGTGGTTTACACAGAGCCTTGCAGAGCACTCGCTCAGGGTTTGGAGAGTCGGTATCTGGATTAAAAATCCCATGCCTCGACTGGGATCCGAACCCAATACCTACCAGCCTGTAGACCGTTGGCCTACCACGACGTACCGAGGCCGGTCTTAAGTTGTTCGACAGAGCTGCATTAGGTGCTTAAGAATACGACAGCAAGTTGTGTCAGTATCAAGTTGTTGGATTCAACAGGGCTTAGATACGACAGCAGTTTGTGTCAAATTTGGATTTCTCTTCTCTTCGTACGTGTGTGTGTGTGTGTGTGTGTGTGTGTGTGTGTGTGTGTGTGTGTGTGTGTTACATCTACTTACAATCTCGCCTGAAGTGAACAGTCACGTTGTGTATGTAATATGCTTTTTCCAGATCCACTTCCCACCAGTTATCTTGATGTATATCAGTGAATATTTGCGATGTGTAATCCCCGTCAACACCATTTGATGGAGGTGTGCTGTCCCCATTGTAGTGAGAACTCTGGGAGGCAGGTTTGTTCAACGCTAAATTATCTGAAATAGCAATAATAATAATAATAATAATAATAATAATAATAATAATAATAATGATGATTTTTTATTATTATTATTATTATTATTATTATTATTGTCATGATAGTGATAATAATCTATAATACAATATGCAAGGCTCTTATATACAATTTTGACCGCCTCTCTGTTAATTTGTACTTTCTACTTAATACAAATTCCGCACTTCTCAAGATCGTTTTGCGCTCGGCTCCATCCATCCGTACACACATCGTCCTAAATATTGCGTACAAAGATGAAGTCCATTGAAACAAAGGTAATGGAAGCCGCCATGTTTTTCACTTAAAATAGAAGCGGCAATAATACACGGCGTCCGTATAAACAATTTTTTACTGAAAGAAAGTTTACTTGATTTTCTTTAACGACACCACTAAAGTACATTGATTTATTAACCATCGACTATTGGATGTCAAACATTTCGGACGTATAGTCTTGGAGAGGAAATCCGCTACTGTTTTCCCATTAGCAGCATAGGATAGTACATACCACGGCCAGTCGTGGTGCACCGGCTGGAACGAGAAATAACCCAATGGGTCCACCGATGGGGATTAATCCTAGACCGACCGCGCATTAAGTGAGCGCTTTACCATTGGGCTACATCCCGTCCTAATGAGGGTTGGCTATTTACATGGCGGTCGTTTTGTTTACAGGAAAAAACAGTGTAAGATTACCACACCCATTCTAAACTTTACTTGTAAGCACGGGTTTCATCTAGTAATATAATAATAATTACAAAATAGGTCTAGAACCTAAAACCAGTGATCTCTAGAACATTTAGCGGCCAAAAAACTAAACAATTGACTGCTCAGCCAAACAGGACAAAGGCGATTTCAGCAATGTTGACGGGTTTGTGTGTCGGACTGTTTATAAACATATAAACATAAACTTTTGACTAAGTCCAACTAAGTTCAGAAACAAGTTTGACATCTACGGCGATTGGATGAGCTGGATGTAGTGATAGTTTAGGAGATCACTCGTCCACCTGGGCAGTTGCTTGGCAACGACAGAGTACGAAGACGGTCTTGATGATCCTATGGTTGGCCGAGTTGGCCATTAAGACAAGCAGAATCCCTGGCTGTCTGTATAGTCCATCTTGGCAGTGTGTAATCAGTAATAAAGACACCAGTGCTTGCAGAAGGGGATCCCGTATTTGCCCTGGCTGTCTGATAGTGGTGAGAAGCATGGCTCAACCAATCCACCCTGGTGTCGTCGGCTGCTAGCAACCTGGCACGCTGGCATCGGGTCTTACTGATCTGTAGGATCTAAAGTGTTGGTTGACTACCCGGGTTTGGTCAGAAACATCGCTCAACCAATACAAAAATCACCCGCGAAGTGTCCCTGGTGTTACATACTAGCAAACTGACATGTTGTGGTTGGGTCTTACTGACCTGGGTCCCGTTCTACGAAGCAATCTTAGCGCTAAGATCACCTTAAGTGCATAAGGTAGCTATACACTTAAGATGATCTTAGGGCTAAGATTGCCTTGAGGAACAGGACCCTGTGGGTTCTAAGGCGTTGGTTCTGTACCTGGTTGTGGTGTCCTCCCTCGTCACAACGGCTCACTGTCCAGCTTTCAGACTCAACAGCTTTACGTTTTGGCAGTGGCCGTGGTCGTTCCGGAATCGATGAAGGGCGTCTGTGGATCACGTAGGGTGTTGGGACTGGCTTGTCGGCTTGTTAATATTAAATGGTTTGGCAGACTGGACTGGGAGCTACTACGTCACAGAATAAGTTGCTGCCGGTGTTGACCTCCCCTGAGCAGCCTCTGGCGCACCCTTCCTCTTCCGTGTCCTTCTCTTCTTCAGTGGGTCAACATATACAAGGGTGACTGTAGCACGTTTCCAGTGAATGAATTCCAAACGACGCAATTTTTACCCATAGAATGGGGTGGGTGGGTGGTCGAGAGATTAACATAGCACACAAAAAAGGGAAATTATAATCATGCACGTATTTGGATTCGGGTACAAAAAACAAAGGATTTCATTATATTTAAAATAAAATAAAAATTCCTGACCATATTTCGGGCAATATCGGGTTTTATGGACCGAATAAATTGATATTGAGAACTATAAAAGGCCGATTTCTTGTGTCCGTAGTCAACAAGTGTTCTGAGAGTACTGCTAAAGCAACACATGTCCTTTACCGGGCCCAACGAATTTTCGTATCTCCTCAAGGGCCATAACACTTTGAAAAGGAAATAAATCACCATGAAAGTTAAACTTCATCAGTAACAGTACACGATAAAGCTACATGCAAAATCTCATCTCAGTATCTTCAGGCATTGCAAATCAAAAGTCCGGATAACAATATTTTATATCTCCTAAGTTCAAGGTCCATAACTCCGTCCAAAATGGGTAAATCGCCATAAAAGTTAAACTTGATCTTTAACAGCATACGGTAAACCAATACACACAATTTTACAAAAACATCCAGAAAACTACATGTGAGACATGCGGACGGACAGACGGACGGGCAGACATACCGACAGAAGGATGGATATAAAACATATAGTCTCCTCCATTTGGACCGGTAGGGGACTAACAATTGATAAGAATGCTACACTCGTGATCTTTTTACGAACTCAACTAATTTTCCCTGTATCAGAGACAAGGAAACTAAGTGGGTTATCTGGTGTTTAACGTCGTGGCAGGCCATCGGTCTACAGGCTGGTAGGTACTGGGTTCGGATCCCAGTCGAGGCATGGGATTTTTAATCCAGATACCGACTCCAAACCCTGAGTGAGTGCTCCGCGAGGCTCAATGGGTAGGTGTAAACCACTTGCACCGACCAGTGATCCATAACTGGTTCAACAAAGGCCATGGTTTGTGCTATCCTGCCTGTGGGAAGCGCACATAAAAGATCCCTTGCTGCTAATCGGAAGAGTAGCCCATATAGTGGCGACAGCGGGTTTCCTCTCAAAATCTGTGTGGTCCTTAACCATATGTCTGACGCCATATAACCGTAAATAAAATGTGTTGAGTGCGTCGTTAAATAAAACATTTCTTTATTTTTTTGGTGTTTAACGAAAACGAGTATAACACTTTATTTATTACACACCTTCATTTGATGTAATATCTGTACAAACCTGAGTAACTTCCACATTAAATGTGGTTGTAGTCATTTTGAACTGAGGGAAAATAATTTCAGTCATCGCTCTACATCTGAACCCAGTGTCGCAGCTTTGCAAAACTGTTTTCGTCACACACTGATAGCAAAACACAAATATGTGTGTTATTGGTTGAAAGACATTTTGACTGGATGTTCCTAGGTAGGTGATGACCCAGTCGTTACAGCCACACCATCCAATGAATTAATCGGGACCAACATTGATTGGTCTATGACTTATAACTGCTCTGTGACTTATAAGTTAACTGGAAGCACAAACTCCGTAAATAGGTTTTAGTTGGAAAATACATTTAAAAGGAGAAAACTACACGAATGTTTTTAGGTATCATGCATGGACGCGTCGCCCGGTGGTTCGGCACAATCGGAATTGTGCGTACGCTTAGGATCAGGGTTAAGAGCTTAAAGGCTTTTACACACTATACGCGAATTCGCGAGCTAATTAGACAGGCGAGCGAGTGAAAAATATAGAACAAACACAAACTATATTTTGAAAGCAAACTGCACGCGTACGAATGGAGAGCGAGCGAATACTTAGGCGAGCGAATTTAAAAAATAGAATCAATCCTATTTTTTTCGTACACGTTGACAATTCGCCTGCAACGTCATTTCCTGTTCCCGGTCAAGAAGCAGGCGGTTAAAAAAACATGGCACCGTCAACCAAATAAAATAAAAAGGAAGAACTGATAATAGCCATCCAAGAGCATCCAGTGTTTTATGATAAAAGCAGCTGTGATTAAGAGTGTGATTAAAAATTATTAGAATTATCAATAATCATAACTTTAAAAACAAAATCATCCACTTGTGTTCTTGTATATAACTGCGTCCATTCGTTCATCCTTTCAATCGTTCTTTCTTTCTTCATTTCTTTTTGTCTTGCATGACAGGTAATGCAAACATTAAGACACATCTGTAATATTACTCAAGTATTTGAAAATGTGTATCTCACTGCCGAGTGTAAAGGTTCAGATATTACAAATATGTTATTACCTAATACAAACATAATCAAAATAACTGTTAATAATGTTTTTACTCATGTTGCATGTTGGTCCAGACCATCCTTTTTTGCAGTTCCCAGAACATCCTGTGACATCATTACAACCGGAAGTACAGTGGCACGTGTAGTTGCAGTCTAAGCCATACTGACCATCTGGACAAACTCCTAGAAAGGAAAACAGTGACACAGTTTCGAATAATTCAGATTTACGAAATATATCGCGTGTGTGTGTGTGGGGGGGGGGGGGGGGGGGGGGGTAACGGGAAAAAAGCAATCCGTCATAAGCGTACTGCGGAAAACATTAAAAGAGGAAAAACAGGGGACACTTGAATATGTTTAGGGTGACGGGTCATCGATATTGCAAAACAAGCAATTTCCGTATTAACATATACAAATGTCCACCAATCAGAGCATAGTACATTACGGGAAAAACGCAATCCGTCATAAGCGTACTGCAATGGGAAAACATTAAAAGAGGAAAAACAGGGGACACTTGAAAATGTTTAGGGTGACGGGTCCTCGGTATTGCAAAACAAGCAATTTCCGTATTAACATATACAAATGTCCACCAATCAGAGCATAGTACATTACGGACAGTACAATAAAGGCGACGCCAAACGACATGAGTGCTTCGTACGATAATAGCCAATTGCATAGCAACCGATGAAGTCGTAATGTCTTGTCACAATCGGCTGTTTTTGTGGTTATCCTATGTCGTATCGTGTGGTGTTGCCTTACGGCCAGGACAAATCACATAATATTTATGTACTCAGAGTCAAAACATGGAAACAAGTACAAAACACCGACGAGTTAAATGGGAATGTCGTATCGGATTACTGTCACATTCTGAGTGTTTTCTATTCAGTTCTTTATTACCGAGTACTATTATGTGAAAACTATCTCCAAAAGAATATTCCATCCATACAACTCAATTCAATATAATTTTAAAAAAATCGTTTTAAAATACACATCGTCGACCTTCCCAGTAAAATGTCTGAAAGGCTGCGAATCACGCTTTCATGTTATGCCGGTTAGCGCGTCACGGGGTCACGTAACTTGGTTAATGGAGTCGACAGGCGTTTTTGCAAGCGATGGGAAAAACGCGACTTTTTATTGCGAATATATTAAAAACGGGTATATTTTTTCAAATATATTTTATTGATACTTCATATATATATTGTAAAAGGTATACGTAGATACCAAACAATAGTGAATTACGTTTTTGATAAACCTTGGCCTTTAATCGGAAATATTATCCCACTGTGTAGCAGCAGTGGGTTTCGTCTCTTATTATATGTGACTTCCGTTGATGTGCGATTAACGGATGCTGTAATAGTGTCACTGTACAAACGTTCCTCACACACACATAGTCTACTGAATAGAGCAGATACAGTAAATATTTAATCAGTACTTGAATTTCAAATACTATCCGGATGAATCATGAATCAGTAATAATAATAATAATGATAATAATAATAATAGAGAGAGAGAGAGAGAGAGAGAGAGAGAGAGAGAGAGAGAGAGAGAGAGAGAGAGAGAGAGAGAGAGAGAGTCAGTCAGTCAGTCAGTCAGATAAGGTACAGAAGAGAAGTCGGGATGTTGAAAAAAGGTATGTTAACCTGTATACTTGAATCGTTTCACAATCATTTTATATCAATGTACGCGAATGTTGTTAGTTTTGTTACAGAAAAATTACCCAAATAAAATGTGTGTTTTTTGGGTGTTTTTTTTTTACAAATGCACTTTCCCACAGACAGGACAGTGCATACCACGGCCTTTGGTGTATCCCTTTCGTTTCTTTCTTATTAACCACTAATATTTATGTACTCAGAGTCAAAACATGGTAACAAGTGCAAAACACCGACGAGTTAAATGGGAATGTCGTATCGGATTACTGTCACATTCTGAGTGTTTTCTATTCAGTTCCTTTATTACCGAGTACTATTATGTGAAGCCAGCTAATAGCGTCCTAATCTTCGCTCTTTTTAAATTCATGTCTTTCAAAGTGTAAGGTCTGTACGACCTATTCATGAAAGCTTGTATCAATTTTTTTCTTCTTTTCTTAGGATATTTTTAAACGCCATTATCTGTAGTCGTTTGAATACTTCACAAAACCATATCGATGACTGATCAGTAGAACTGGTTATGTCGCCAGTGGCGGATCTAAGGGTAGGGGCATATACGTTGGAGAATTCGAGGAACAACTAATAAGCAATTCATGCCTCCCTCTCCCCCCCCCCCCCCACCCCCAATGGATTTTCTAGATCCACCACTGGTCTTCTATTTGCAAATGTGCGAGTTTTCTATATCGCTTTTTTTCTATTTCTTATCGGGTCTATCCTGACTTTGGTGCATTGTAAGATATTTTATAATACAATTTTATAACGTCTAGAATTACATATTAAAGGGACATTTCTGAGTTTGCTGCAATGTTTAAGTTGTTATCGACTAACAGAGACTTTTTAACGACTGTAATTACATAACAAATATATTTTCCTACATAAAATATTAGTGGCTGTATATTAAATGTGTTTCTGATCGTTATAATATTTGTACTAGGTTAAAGTTCATTTTATTTTCTAAAAATAAATAAATAGTACGTACGAAATTATTTGAAGACAAAATCCAGTTTGGGCTTCTTACAAATATTAAGACGACCAGAAACACATTGAATATACAAACACTGATATTATAAACAAGAAACTATATTTAATATGAAAGTTTAATCGTAGAAGTATTTTGTTAGTCGAAAACATCTTACAATGCAGCAATGTCCGGTTAATTATGTTTTCTCGTTTAGAATATCAGTGTGTTGTGATCGCATCGGTTCTTGATCGCATCGGTCATACATATTTGACCCATTCGTTTATCTTGAACAAAGATCCTCCACCTCAGTGTGAGCACTGTCAGTGTATCCTGACGCTAAGCCACATTTTGGTGTAGTGTAAGCATCTGAAAGAAACTAGAAAAGATATATTTGGTCAAAGAAATGTGATGGAATCCTTTCAATTCCATCCAGAACCTTTATTACAATGTCTATGTGATACGTTTTATCTATCTGTGGTATTTGTATTTCTCGGACAGTTCTTTACACTGTGTTTTCATTTAACTTTTGTTGATCATCATTTAAGTTTTTCATTTACCATAGCTGAACACCCAATAGCCGATGTATATTTTGAGCTGGGGTGTCGTTAAATTAATTCATTAGAATATCAATGTCTTCATATTAAGTTGTTTTTTGTTTTGTTTTTTGTTGTTGTTGTTTTTGTTGTTTTGTTTTTTGTTTTTTTAGGGGGGGGGGGGGGGGGGGGGGGAGTAGTTATCGTTTTAATGTTTGTACGTAGCTCAAACTCGATTTAGTGTCACAATAAGTTCGTACGTATGAACAAATATACATGTATATGATGAAATAAAATAAAGCTTGACCTAGTGCAAGAAACAAGGACGATTACAAACACGTTTAATATATAACCACCGGCCTCGGTGTCGTCATGATTAAGCCATCGAACATAAGGCTGTTAGGTACGGAGTTCGCAGCCCGGTACCGGCTCCCACCCAGAGCGAGTTTTAATGACTCAATGGTTAGGTGTAAGGCCACTGCACCCTCTTCTCTCTCACTAACCATTAACAACTAACCCACTGTACTGGGCAGACAACCCAGATAACTGAGGTGCGTGTGCCCAGGACAGCGTGCTTGAACCTTAATTGGATATAATCACGGAAATAAGTTGAAATGAAATGAAATATATAACCACTAACATTGCATTTAGAAAGAGACAATAAATCAATTTTAAAAGTGCGTTACGTAGCGCTGTTCTGTAAACCCACACTCTGTAACGCTACATAACAGTTGGACCTAAACCACTCACCTGCTAGAGCGATACATAATATTAGAATGGTCCCTATGAATAATAATCTCTCAATTGCATACCCACTCCATATCATATATATAACTCTTCAAAAAAAGAAACGCAAAAGGGTACAAATGGGTTATAACTCCGATTTTATGTTTCCTACCGGTTCATGCTTTGTGAATATAAGGTCATTGCATGTCCCAAACACATTCCCACGGTTACATTCGATAAAACGCAGCTACTGTACAATAAAGTTCCAAAATGTGAATATTCGCAAAAACGCAGCCACGTGCAAACCATGTCACCACTGCACGTGCGTTGTCTGCACGTGCAACATGAACACCGACAGTATAAAAGTGCAGGGTGTTCGCTTGCCTGGCCTCTGTATCTGGCCGACAGTTGACAATCCAGGACATGCCACGTCTCAGTGAACCGCAGAGAAACAATGCCATCGGCCGACTAGACGCAGGCGAATCCAGAACGGCCGTTGCCAGGGCATTCCATGTGTCCCCAAGCACCATCTCCAAACTGTGGGACCGTTACCAGCAACATGGATCAACACGTGACCTCCATAGATCCGGTCTACCACGGGTCACTACCCCTGGGCAGGACCGCTACATCAGGGTACGCCACCTTCGGGAACGATTGACTACTGCCACCTCCACAGCCGCAGCAATACCAGGTTTGCGCAGGATATCCGACCAGACCGTACGGAACCGCCTACGTGAGGTAGGAATTCGTGCCAGACGTCCAGTTCGAGGTGTCATCTTAACACCACAACACCGTCGACTCCGACTGCAGTGGTGCCAGATTCATCGACAATGGCCTCAACTGCGATGGAGACAGGTGTGGTTCAGTGACGAGTCCCGATTTCTGCTCCGACGTCATGATGGAAGATGTCGCGTGTATAGGCGTCGTGGTGAACGTTATGCGGCAAACTGCGTGCAGGAAGTGGACAGATTCGGCGGGGGTAGTGTCATGGTGTGGGCAGCCATCTCACACACTGGCAGAACTGACCTGATCCACGTGCAGGGCAACCTGAATGCACAGGGCTACATTGACCAGATCCTCCGGCCACACATCGTTCCAGTTATGGCCAACGCCAACGCAGTGTTCCAACATGACAACGCCAGGCCTCACACAGCACGTCTCACAACGGCTTTCCTACAGAACAACAACATTAATGTCCTTCCTTGGCCATCGACATCACCGGATTTGAACCCAATTGAGCATCTATGGGACGAGTTGGACCGACGCCTCCGACAGCGACAACCACAGCCCCAGACCCTGCCCGAGCTGGCAGCAGCCTTGCAGGCCGAGTGGGCCACCATCCCTCGGGACGTCATCCGTACTCTGGTTGCTTCAATGGGCAGGCGGTGCCAGGCAGTTGTCAACACACGCGGAGGCCACACCCGGTATTGACTCCAGATGACCTTGACCTTGGTGGTGTGTCCTATCACTTACTCACAATGGACTAGAGTGAATTGTGAACAATCCTGCAACATTTGGTAATTATCGGACTCACCATTCAATAATTAAATCAATTCTCCAAATGTTACGACAATGTGGTTTTGCGTTTCTTCTTTTGAAGAGTATAGTATAAAATCATACCTGATACTGCACTGATTTGGATACAACTCCACGTTACAGAGAGAAACACAAACGTCAAACAGTTTTGTAATGCATGACGAACCGGGGTGTTATATCTCGCCCGTAGGCTTGCAGATAGCTGGGTATTTAGTATTGAAAACTGAATGTATAATCTGAATAGGCCCCTATGTGACCATAAAGGGTATGCAACAGAGGCTGTTTTTTATATTAGACATTTGTGTAATGGTATTGAAAACTATTTCTTTTTTTGGCGCAGTGATTGATTGATTGATTGAATACCGATTTTATTGTACAAAGAACAAAAGAATCGGGCACAAGTTTGACAACTTACGAGGAACTCTTTTGGCGTATTGGTGTTACATGGAGCATGACGATCTATATCCCCGCTCAATGCATTTGGTCGACAGTGAAAAAAAAAGAAGTAAGGAAGAAAGGAAAGTGTTTTATTTAAGGACGCTCTCAACACATTTTCTTTACGGTTATATGGCGTCAGACATATGGTTAAGGACCATACAAATACAGAGAGAGGAAACCCGTTGTCGCCACTTCATGGGCTACTCGTTTCGACTAGCAGAAAGGGATCTTTTATATGCACTATCCAAGAGACAGGATAGTACATACCACGGCCTTTGTTACACCAGTTGCGGAGCACTGGCTGGAACGATAAATAGCCCAATGGAGCCAGCGACGAGGATCGAACCTAAATCGAACGCGCATTAAGCAAGCGCTTTACCACTAGGTTACGTCCCGCTCCTAGAAAAAAAAAGTAAATTCGCCATCGAACCAGAGGCTACTCCTACCATTAAAGCAGCAAGGGGTCGATTAAATGTACTTACTCGTAGTACACACCACAACTCCTGAAGTACTAATCATGGTCACTAGTTGGGATTGGGGAGAATGCTGATAAACAGTTATAAACATTATCCCAACATCTTTTCTTTCTAATACACAAGCCAGGGAAAATATGATTTTCAAAAGAGTCCCAAACGATGCACACGAACTTGTTATTTATATACACAGCCGTGCACCGCTGTGTCAAACTTGCTTGAGTCGATATATCGCTTGTGTTGATATGACTAGCCGGTGTCGGTGTTAACGGAAGTCAGAAAAACACCATTAGTGAACTGTTTGGTGCAATTTCGTCATACCACACATCAGTGAAAATGACAGATGGCGAGTCATAGGGATGCTTGAATCTATGATTTCGCAGCGCGACTTCGCACATCAATTCAACTTCTGGATTTGTGAAGGCTGCACAGAGTGGCAATGATTTGCGACTGAATGTCTGACCTTTTTATGATGAACACTGGACAGGATTTCTCCCGAATATTCCATGTTTCTTGTACAAAGCATGAAATCGTTGCAACAACTGCGTGGTTGCATTTCTACGAGCTGTTTCATACACATTTTCTCTGGTTTACATCCATAAATCCATTCACAAATGTATTACTTTTATGATGAACACTGGACAGGATTTCTCCCGAATATTCCATGTTTCTTGTACAAAGCATGAAATCGTTGCAACAACTGCGTCGTTGCATTTCTACGAGCTGTTTACATCCATAAACCCATTCACAAATGTATTACTCCAAACAATCCATGTCACAATGACTTTTGCCTTTGAGTATATATATAAAAAAAAAAATAATACAAAACATTAGATGTCATATTTATCGAATTGTCGTGATCACCAGGGATGAAGTGGTCACTGCAGATCCTATCCCATCGTATGGGCCTTTCCATTACGCACGGGTTCTGTTTAAGAACCACTTCCATGCACATCCTGTGATTGTCGGTTTGTCTAAAGTTCGGAAAAACTGCTGCTTTGATACATCCAAACACTAAACAATATTGTTCACCATATTTTCAGTTTGAAAACTATCTCCAAAAGAATATTCCATCCATACAATTCAGTTAAATATAAAAAAAAATTTAAATCGTTTTAAAATACACATCTTCCACCTTCCCAATCACGCTTTCATGTTATGCCGGTTAGCGCGTCACGGGGTCACGTAACTTGGTTCATGGAGTCGACAGGCGTTTTTGCAAGCGATGGGAAAAACGTGACTTTTTACTGCGAATATATTAAAAAGAGGTAAAAAAAAAAAAAAAAATTATTGATACTTCATATATATATTGTAAAAGGTATACGTAGATACCAAACAATAGAGAATTACGTTTTCGATAAACCTTGACCTTTAATCGGAAATATTACCCCACTGTGTGGCAGTAGTGGGTTTTGTCTCTCATTATATATGGCCTCTGTTGATGTGCGATTAACTGATGCTGTAATATTGTCACAGTTTCAAGTAATGCATATAAAAGATCACTTGCAGTTAATCGGAAATCTGAACAGAGCAGATACAGTAAATATATACTGAGTCAGTCAGTCAGAAGGTACAGAAGTGGAGTCGGGATGTCGAAAAAAAGTCTGTTAACCTGTATATTTGAATCGTTTCACAATCATTTTATATCAATGTACGCGAATGTTGTTAGTTTTGTTACAGAAAAATTACCCAAATAAAAAGAAAAGTTTTATGATTAAATTTTGTGTCTTATTATTTTAACAACACCAATAAAGCGCATTTGGTATTTCTAACAAGTAGTCGTCAGAGAAAAAACACTACACGTTTCCATTAGCAGAAAGGAATGTGGTGGTGGGTTTTTTTGTTGGTTTTTTGGAGGTGTTTTTGTTTTTGTTTTTTTACAAATGCACTTTCCCACAGATAGGACAGTACATACCACGGCCTTTGGTGTATCCCTTTCGTTTCTTTCGTATTAACCACTAACAACTACAAACTGACCCAAAATTATAGCTAGCGAATCTGTTTGGCCAGGATAGCGTACCTGAATCTTGGGTGTAAGCGCCGAAATCAAAATGAAATGAACGCATTCAGTGAAACATATTACACACACACACACACACACACACACACACACACACGCACACACACACACAGACACACACCTATATATATATATATATATATATATATATATATATATCCACCAAACCATATGATAAATGTGTTTTCTCCTATGTGTATTTTCTTTCTGTCTAATTGACCACTTTAACTACAGCTTGATCTCGACAGCTAGCGGTGTTCAGGACAGCGTGAACTTTACTTGAATATAAGCACGAATCCTAGCTGAAATGAAAGCTTTGACTGAAGAGTATTACACAGACCTTTCAAAGAGACGTATGCATATGCTTCATATTATGACGACAAAAGTTTCTCCTCGTCTGGTTTACATAATATCACGAGACCATTAGAGCTGAGTTGAAACGTATAGAAAATGTAAATCAGTATACTAGCTCAATACCCAAAGAGTTACCTTAGTCAGATACTTACTCATTTCCATTCCTGTTTCACGGTGTTACAAAATGTCGGAATACTCGATGTGTATGTTCATCGTCATAATCTGGACGTGTGCGTGTTTTCGTGTAACGTCAGGTACGATTTGTGTACATTATCAGTATGGTTGTATCGTAACAAAGTAGGAACTAATCGGGCCGAATTTATAACGCCTATGTTGTCTCTGTCAACGACATGTATTAACATTAGGCTTAAACACCGGCGTTTAAGAAAAACAGGCTTTGTAAATTCGGCCCGAATAACATTTGAATGGGTTAATGTTTTAATATGAAAATCAAGACTGTATTAATGTTGGAAGTTATCTGAATTCATGCTCTGTAACTGAAGGTGATCGAGGAGTGGACGGACATCAGTCCATTGTTGTTTTAAGCAGTGCTTATGTATTTGTATGTCATTACAGGTGAATGTTTAAGAGATATGAAAGGTGCGAATGCGTCTTGTTCTAAAGTGGGTGTAGGTGGGTGTAACACAGAGAGAACGACAGAGAGACAGACATATAGACAGACAGATAGACAGACATACAGACATAAACAAACAGGGAGATCAATCCTGCTGCAACCACAGAGTTCACTGCGATAGAGCACTAAGAGATCTTTTACATGTACTTTCCCACAGACAGGAAAGTGCATACCAAAGTTTCTGAAGGGAAGACTGGAAGACTGAAGAGGAAGGTTTTTTTTTTTAATTCAATTTAGGCATGTACTGATGCATATACATACATACATATATATATATATATATATATATATATATATATATATATATATATATATATATTGTATGTATTGATGTATGCATATTTGTATATATTGTATTATGTCGGAGTTTGCCTATTACATACATAAATATTAACGCACTGATGCAGGGAATAATGAATTCATTTCTGGCCTCACAGATTGTCTCATTTCGTTGCTGGGACTCAAACCTGATGCACCGAATCGCCATCAACTTGCAGACTTGCCATAATATGTTCTGAGCTATCGAGTTATCCTCAACAATAATGATCTTAAACGCAGCCATATGCATGGGGCTTACACGCTACGCAGTCGATCCCGCTTACGTACATGAAACAATAGGCAAACCTGACACTGACCAGTATGTATGAATTTCTATATATTGTATCGTTTTGGTATGCATTATGACGCGGTATGTATTTTGGTGTGCTATCTTTAAATAGCAATTGTGCATCATCAAAGAAAAGCTATGACGCCAAATGCAGACGTTTTTTGTTGACGGGAGTATTTTTTATTGATAAGAATAAAGCAATGTTTACAATTTACCAGTTTGCGGTAAGTATAATCAATTAAAAATGCCATGTAACTAAAAGTACTATTTTCCGTAAGGCACTTTTTTAACATACATACTAATAGAATCTATCACCGTTGTGAGGAATATATAAGGCAATTCCAACCCTCGGGACAAAATGTTTTTGTGAGGGCAGAGGTTTATCGAGACCCTTACAAAAACATTTTGTCCCGAGGGTTGGAATATAAGACTCCATCATCATATGCGGTGATGTGGAATAGCAAAAGTACACCCGAGGTGGTGGAAATGTCGTCTTGGGACGAGGCTTGCTTAGTCTCATGGTCGAAATTTGTACCACCGCGTGTGTACTTTTTCTATTTCACATCACCGCATATGATGGAGTCTTTTTCTCTCATTCATTCGGTAAGTAAACCATTATTTTACACGAATAGACAAAGATGGCTGAACAAGAAACTTTTTTATTTCACCATTTTATCATCAATAAACTACACTATCATATTTATCACGTTTGTTTCATGTGTTAAATAAATTAAACACTACAAACTAACAAGATAGCTTTTATTATGAAGGTTTCAATAACATAATATTAATTTAAAACTGTCTAATGATATCACGTCACCATATCACATTAATATGACGTCATATATTACCAACGACCTCATGTTAAACGAGTGCGCGTGATATCCCATGTAGGATAGAAATTTCCTTCATAGCTTTCTTTTGTGGGGCACATCTGTCCGATATACCTGAGGATGAAAGAATTGCCTTATCTATACCTCACAACGGTGACTGATTTTTGTTATTGCCCATTTAATTACAGTAACAAAACATTAATTTTGTAAGCTAAGGTTTGTTTATTGTAGAACGATTCATAAACATTTCACCTACAAACTCATTTAATCATACGTGGAAAAATATAGTCCACATTATGCAACGACATAAAAATGTAACAACTTACCAATAAATATAAAGTTGAAAATATTAATTTGTTTAAATATTTTTAAAACAATGATACAACGTTAAATGGCAAACAAAATTCTGAAAACAAATATGAGTTACGACGTCAATCGTCGTGAAACATTAGTTATGACGCCACGCGTATGTAGATATCGTCTAGCCCTCGGTTCGGACAGATTTATCTAGGCCTAGGGTTAGACAGATTTTTCTAGCACCGTGCAAAAGGTGGATAACCCTGTCCAGTGGGCAAAAAACATCCCTCTATCTCCAAATTTCCACAATAAATTTTACTCACCTACTGCACGAAACATTGTCGTCTGCTACTAGTGAAATCAACATACAGTAATTAGATACCCCTACGTCAGTCTATTTCTATGGACGTCCGAAGGAGTCCCCTGTCCTTATTTTGCATGCACTGCATACGATTATATCGAGACAGGATTAAACGACGTTCAAGTTCATATTACATCTTAAAATAGTATCTATTTAACATGAAATATGTAGTGGACATTGTTTTGAATAATAGTAATGATCAACAAACAAACAAAAATACTCTAAGGGCTGTAAAATTGACCCCACCGTATCAATGCACAAATAGTGACTATGTTTCCACTGGGCTATACGTCTTACATGTGGCAATAGGGTTAACATTTATTTTAATGGTGTTATTTTTTACGTGTATTATTAATATGGAATTTATGGACCACCACACATCGTTTCCAGTTGTTTGGAATTATTTTTCTTGAATATTGGTCAATCAGACGTCAGAGGGTGCATTGTCGTCATGACGCATCCAATTGCCCTCGCGCCACAGTTCAGGCAGTTTCCGCCGAATGTCCTCACTCAGACGCCTCAGAACATTGCAATAGAACTTGCCATTGACGGTCTGGTCCCCGGGGACGAATTCACGGTGAACAACCCCGTGAATGTTGACGAAACCGATGACCGTACGGGATTGAGCTCGTGAAAGGTCGCCCAGACCTCTTGTCGTCATCCAGTGATGTTGTGCCGGTCTTGAAGTGTGCGTGCCACTCACAACACCTTGCACGACTCATTGCTTCATTGCAATACACATGACGAATCATGTCAAAAGTCTCAGTTGCAGATTTACTGAGTTTTACGCAGAATTTGATGTTAGCTCTCTGCTCTAGTTTGCAGTCCATGATGAAATTGCAAATGTGCCCGTGCACGTGGTCACAAAAACTCCCGTAGCACAACACAAGATGTTCACAGAACACCACCACTCGGTAGACTGCCTGATGACGGTTATTGCTACCCCCCACAGCACGCGCATACCCGTACTGCCATCTGTTGGCGTGCTATGGAAGTAGTCTCGGAACTTTTTGATACCACATCGTATATATATATATATATATATATATATATATATATATATATATATATATATACAGAGAGAGAGAGAGAGAGAGAGAGAGAGAGAGAGAGAGAGAGAGAGAGAGAGAGAGAGAGGTTATTACCAAAGTGTTTTTCGGTATCGTCAATATGATATATTAGGAATAACAATTATTTTTATTCCTAATATATGATATTGACGATACCGAAATACACGAGGGTAATAATCTCTTTATCATATAATCTCAAGCTTCATACAACATGTTTTTGTAAACTGTACATGCAACTTTAATTCCAGTCAGCCATCAGTAGATATTCAAATGACGTAAGAATATGCGGCGCTTGTATTTTTTAATGGAAATGACGTCAAAGTCGAATGACGTAATTTTGGATGTCCTTACATCAAAATAAATTAGGGCCTAACGTTGTTTTGTTTGTTTTTTTTGTTTTTTTTCTAAACGCTGGACAGCTTTCAGTGTCAAACTGCCATTGAAATGTTTTTATTTAAGGAATATGAATGCATACGTCAATTATGGAGTGTCACCAAAGTACGTTTGCTTAAAATTTAATGTCAATAAACCTTCTGCCGTAACCTCGATTAATTTACATCTAATTTGCAAAGTTATCAAATTCTTAAAGTATGTGATCTGAAAAATATCACATACTTTGATTGCACTGAAAATGTAAGATATTATATTATATGATATATATATATATATATATATATATATATATATATATATATATATATATATATATATATATATATATATATATATATGTATATATATATATATATATATTGTGTTTTACCATTAAGTGATAATAACAGCCCTGCAGGAAGTGGAAATATTATTCTAATGACTTGTCACTAAACCAAAAGAACAGTATGTCGTTGACATTCTCAAACAGAGTACCAGGGAGTGTACCGTCAGTTCCTATGGTCTGTATCACTGGTTTCCTTTCTAGGAGTTATTATATAAATTATTTTTTTACTTTATATTTTTAAGATTCATATTCTGAGTTTGTACTTCCCTGACGTTTATGCCGTTTTGTCAATAATGTTGAAGGCGCGTCTACAGAGTGGGTGGGGTGGGGTGCGTGGGGTGGTCTAACCACCCCTCATCAGCTACAGCCTAGACCCACCCCCTTCATAATGCATTGGACATGTGCCTGTTTTGCTAAAGAAAAAAAAAATCAGTGTGATCTAACATATGACATGTCAGATTATGGGCTCTGTTATTTCTCAGTCCGAACCCACCATATCATTGACACAACTTATATTGAATGGTTTTCATTAACGTTTATCAATTAATATAAATACCAGTGACTTAACAGCTCATTAGGTCACAACACCGACTAAAACAGAACAGTAACCCCTGAAAACCTATAATAAACCCCTGAAACCCTATAATAAACCCTTGAAACCTCACACTCTCAATAATGTGCACACACAATTTACAAATATACTTTTAAACACACTAACTACTCATGATCAGTTATATGCACCATCCCACAAAACACATACGACAGCCTTTGATATATCAGTTGTGGTGCACTGGCATGAACGAGAAATAGCCCACTGAGCCAATCACGGGGATCAATCCCAGACTGACCGCCCTTCAACGAGCGCTTTACCACTAGGCTACGTCCCACCCATCTTAGTTGGATAATATAACTACGAAACGTAACCAGAAAGCATTCAGTGAAACATATACACACACCTGTCAAAGAGACAAAAAAAAAATGTTTTATTTAGCGACGCACTCAACACATTTTAATTATGGATATATGGCGTCAAACATATGGTGAAGGACCACACAGATAATGAGAGAGGAAACCCGCTGTCGCCACTTCATGGGCTACTCTTTTCGATTAGCAACAAGGGATTTTTTATATGCACCATCCCACAGACAGGGTAGTACATACCACGGCATTTGATATACCAGTCGTGGTGCAGTGACTGGAACGAGAAATAACCCACTGGGCCAACCGACGGGTATCGGACCCAGACTGACCGCGATTCAAGCGAGCGCTTTACCGATGGGCTACGTCCCGCCCTCTTAGTTGGATATAACTACGAAACTCAACCAGAAAGCATTCAGTGAAGCATATACACAGACCTTTCAAAGAGACGTGTATGCACAAAATTATATTATGATAACAGTGGTTTCTCCTCAACGAGGTCATAAAAACTGACGTGAACCGTATAGACAATATAAACAGGGCAGTGGCTTAAAACGCAGGAGCTACCGAAGCCATCTCTCTACTTATTTAACGTACTGGTGCGCGGTGTATTACAAAATGTCGAAACACTTGATGCGTATGCTCGTCTTTACAATTTGGGCGTCTTGTCGTGTAACATCAGGTATGATTTGTGTAAATTATCACTATAGTTGTATCGTTACAAAGTTCGAACTAATCGCGCTGAATTTACAAAGCCTGTTTTTCTGTTACGACATATATTAACAGTGCTACAGCTAAAATGTTTACTTCGATAGAGAACAAAGATATATTTTATATGCACTGCAGCACGTCCCACAGACAGGACTTTGGTGTACAGTCGTGGCTCGCACAGTTTCTCTAGGGAAGACGTGGAAAGGAAGATTTGTTTTTTACTCGATTTTATGTACAGATGGATATCTGTATAATTTAGGTTAGTGTACTCCGCAAACATGTAATTGCACCCTGCCTAAACAAAATTCTGCACCCGTCTTATATGTGCACGATATCTTTAGGATCAACACTATATTAAGCTATCTATATTTTACCACCAAATGGTAATAACATTGCTGTAGAAAGTGGAAAGATTCTTCTAATGTTATTTTACTGCACCCAAAGAACATTACGTCGTTCACATTCCCAAATAGAGTACCAGTGAGTTTGCAATGCGTTTCTATGATCTGTGTCACTGTTGTCCTTTCTAGGAGTTTGTCCAGACGGTCGGTATGGCTTAGACTGCAGCTACACGTGTCACTGTACTTCCGGCTGTGATGATGTCACAGGGTGTTCTGGGAACTGCAAAAAAGGATGGTCTGGACCAACATGCAACATGAGTAAAACATATATTAAACTATTATTTGTATTTACAGATTTGTACTTTTTAAACCCTTAAACTTAGCAGTCAGATACCCAATTTTAAATACTTCACTGACCTGAGTAATATTATGGATGCGTCTCCTGAATGTTTGAATTAGAAACTGATTACCTGCCATACATTATAGAACGAAAGAAAGAAAGAAAGAATGAATGGATGAATTAATAAATGAATGAAAGAACAAACGGACCGAAAAAACAATTGTTTAACAAACCTCGGCATATTTTTAACGGATGGTTATCGTCTAACATACAATTATTTTGACATTTGGTTGACAGAGAAAAGGGAGGAACCCGCTTGCGCCACATAGGCTCTTTTTCCGATAGACAGCAAGGAGTCTTTTATTTGCATTTTTACATAGACAAGATAGTACATAAAATGCCCTTTGATTAACTAATCGTAGGGCACTGGTTGCAACAGGGCAAAACGGAGCTAATATAGGGCGATCGACCCCGCAACTTCTCGCTCTGCTAATTAACATGACATACATCTTGGTTTTAAACTATTTGAGGAGCACTGATTTTTTAAATTATTATTATTATTATTATTTTTTTTATTATTATTATTATTATTACTTTTTTTTTCTTTTTTTTTCGATTATATAGTACTATCCGGTGTATCGGCGCATCTAAGCATTCAAAGATAATTTTATCTGTGAAAACTGTGAAATACGTAATAAAATTTGTCTTTCACCAAAAAAGCAGTGCATAATCTAAAATATCCAACTTTTTTAAATGTCTGTAGTAAATACAATTGTAGGCAACCTCTGTATCCAAAACGATATCTATGTCCAATGATTCGGCACAGCAAATATGGTCTAGTCAGGTCATACACTTGTTCCATGCCCATATCCACTCAAGGTTCAGGCACGCTCACACTGGGTCCCGTCTCTGGTTTGACAATATCCACTCAAGCTTCAGGCACGCTCACACTGGGTCCGGTCCATGGTATGACAATATCCACTCAAGGTTCAGGCACGCTCACACTGGGTCCTGTCTCTGGTATGACAATATCCACTCAAGGTTCAGGCACGCTCACACTGGGTCCTGTCTCTGGTATGACCATATCCACTCAAGGTTCGGGCACGCCCACACTGGGTCCGGTCTCTGTTATGACCATCTCCACTCAAGGTTCAGACACCCCCACACTGGGTCCTGTCTCTGGTATGACCATATCTATTCAAGGTTCAGGCACACCCACACTGGGTCCAGTCTCTGGTATGACCATATCCACTCAAGGTTCAGGCACACCCACACTGGGTCCTGTCTCTGGTATGACCATATTCACTCAAGGTTCAGGCACGCCTATACTGGGTCCGGTCTCTGGTATGACCACATCCAGTCAAGATTCAGACGTCCACACTGGGTCCAGTCTCTGGTATGACCATATTCACTCAAGGTTCAGGCACGCCTATACTGGGTCCGGTCTCTGGTATGACCATATCCAGTCAAGATTCAGACGTCCACACTGGGTCCAGTCTCTGGTATGACCATATCCACTCAAGGTTCAGGCACGCTCACACTGGGTCCAGTCTCTGGTATGACCATATCCACTCAAGGTTCAGGCACGCTCACACTGGGTCCAGTCTCTGGTATGACCATATCCACTCAAGGTTCAGGCACACCCACACTGGGTCCTGCCTGTCTCTGGTATGGGCATATCCACTCAAGGTTCAGGCACGTCCACACTGGGTCCAGTCTCTGGTATGACCATATCCAGTCAAGATTCAGACGTCCACACTGGGTCCTAACTCTGGTATGACCATATTCACTCAAGGTTCAGGCACGCCTATACTGGGTCCGGTCTCTGGTATGACCATATCTATTCAAGGTCCAGGCACACCCACACTGGGTCCAGTCTCTGGTATGACCATATCCACTCAAGGTTCAGGAACACCCACACTGGGTCCTGTCTCTGGTATGACCATATTCACTCAAGGTTCAGGCACACCTATACTGGGTCCGGTCTCTGGTATGACCATATCCAGTCAAGATTCAGACGTCCACACTGGGTCCAGTCTCTGGTATGACCATATCCACTCAAGGTTCAGGCACACCCACACTGGGTCCTGTCTCTGGTATGGCCATATCCACTCAAGGTTCAGGCACGTCCACACTGGGTCCAGTCTCTGGTATGACCATATCCAGTCAAGATTCAGACGTCCACACTGGGTCCAGTCTCTGGTATGACCATATTCACTCAAGGTTCAGGCACGCCTATACTGGGTCCGGTCTCTGGTATGACCATATCCAGTCAAGATTCAGACGTCCACACTGGGTCCAGTATCTGGTATGACCATACTCACTCAAGGTTCAGGCACGCCTATACTGGGTCCGGTCTCTGGTATGACCATATCCAGTCAAGATTCAGACGTCCACATTGGGTCCAGTCTCTGGTATGACCATATCCACTCAAGGTTCAGGCACACCCACACTGGGTCCTGTCTCTGGTATGACAATATTCACTCAAGGTTCAGGCACGCCTATACTGGGTCCGGTCTGTGGTATGACCATATCCAGTCAAGATTCAAACGTCCACACTGGGTCCAGTCTCTGGTATGACCATATCCACTCAAGGTTCAGGCACGCTCACACTGGGTCCAGTCTCTGGTATGACCATATCCACTCAAGGTTCAGGCACGCTCACACTGGGTCCAGTCTCTGGTATGACCATATCCACTCAAGGTTCAGGCACGCTCACACTGGGTCCAGTCTTTGGTGTGACCATATCCACTCCCGGTTCAGACACGTTCACACTAGGTCCAGTTTCTGGTATGACTATATCTACTCAAGGTTCAGACACGTCCACACTGGGTCCAGTCTCTGTAATGACCATATCCACTCAAGGTTCAAGCACGTGCACACTGGGTCCAGTCTCTGGTATGACCATATCCACTCAAGGTTCAGGCACACTCACACTGGGTCCAGTCTCTGGTATGACCATATCCACTCAAGGTTCAAGCACGCCCAGACTGGGTCCAGTCTTTGGTGTGACCATATCCACTCCCGGTTCAGACACGTTCACACTAGGTCCAGTTTCAGGTATGACTATATCTACTCAAGGGTCAGACACGTCCACACTGGGTCCAGTCTCTGGTATGACCATATCTACTCAAGGGTCAGACACGTCCACACTGGGTCCAGTCTCTGGTATGACCATATCCTATCAAGGTTCAAGCACGCCCACACTGGGTCCGGTCCCTGGTATGGCCATATCCACTCAAGGTTCAGGCACGATCACACTGGGTCCAGTCTCTGGTATGACAATATCCACTCAAGGTTCAGGCACGCCCACACTGGGTCCGGTCCCTGGTATGGCCATATCCACTCAAGGTTCAGACAGGTCCACACTGGGTCCAGTCTCTGGTATGACCATATCCACTCAAGGTTCAGGCACGTCCACACTGGGTCCGGTCCCTGGTATAACAATATCCACTCAAGGTTCAGGCACGTCCACACTGGGTCCGGTCCCTGGTATAACAATATCCACTCAAGGTTGAGGCACGCCCACACTGGGTCCGGTCCCTGGTATGGCCGTATCCACTCAAGGTTCAGACAGGTCCACACTGGGTCCAGTCTCTGGTATGACCATATCCACTCAAGGTTCAGTCACGTCCACACTGGGTCCGGTCCCTGGTATAACAATATCCACTCAAGGTTCAGGCACGTCCACACTGGGTCCGGTCCCTGGTATGGCCTATCCAGTGAAGGTTCAGACACGTCCGCACTGGGCTCAGTCTCTAGTATGTCCATATCCAGTCAATGTCCAGGCACGCTTGATGCTTTAGTTCCGTGGTATGTGCTATCTTATCTATGGAATAATCGATATAAAACAAGTGCTTGCTGCTAATTGAAAAATGTAGTGGATGTTCTCTCTAAGACTATACGTCAAAATGTTTGACATGCAGCTGATTAATAAATCAGTGAGCTCAAGCGGTGTCGTTAAACAAAACAACCTTTCTTTGTTTCATTGGACAATGTTCTATATACGGCTGCTGTGTATATTGCCACATCTGTGTTAAGCGAAAAACTGGGCGGCTTCCATTAACGTTGTTTCTATAGAATTCATCTGTGTACGTTATAGTTAGCACGATGTCAATCTAATTAAAATTAGCTCCACTATTACATGTTGAACTAACAGCAGCCCGTTGGAGCTCATGTCCAGGTGACCTTTCATTCGACCAATCAAAATCTTACTTGCAAAATCATGTCAGTAATTTAATTTTTAAAAAAACAAAAACATTCGGGTTTATGCCGAGGGTATACGAAATGATTCGGGTGAATTACGAAGTATGCCGGAAACTAATTTCAATATAAAAGTTTATATAAAATTCGTTTCAAGACGAAAAAAAAAACCGTGATGGTATAGCCATAAAATCTGTTTATACTAGTATACAATCCAGAGTTTATTACTGCACTCCCCCCCCACCCCCCTCCCTGTTTTTTCAATGTTGAAATAGACCAACAAGTTCGCCTATTGCATAAATAGTCTCGACCGGTATTTTTAGAATTTGTATGCTCCCGAATAACGTTATAAAAGGCGAAGTGTAATTGGTCGATATTTAAATTGTTATTTATAGATGGAATGTCACCTGGACATTGGAGTCTATGCAATGCTGTTAGATCTATTGGCGAGACCAGTAGAGCTAATTTTAATCAGACTGGCACGGTGTGTGTACGGTAGACTATTCGAATGGATCTGAGCGTGAAAAGATGAAAGTACAAAGAAGGCAGTAGGCAACTCCGATAAGTCTATATAAGTGCCTCTCCACGAGATGATGTTGCATACTCAATAACTTTCAATTAATGGTAAAACACAACATTACAAACATATCATTTCAGCCATTACATACAAACTTCAAATACTGGGTTGGGTTGGGTTTAAACATACAGTACACACACACACAGACACACACACACACACACACACACACACGCACACACACGCACACACACACATATATATATATTATGTATGTATATATATATAGGCATACTAAAAATTTAATTAAAATGTTATTTTAAAATTGTTATAGGATAAATAGAATTCGCGTGGTTTTTAATATACTCTTTAAAAAAATTAGGGGAACTCTAATAAGAATTTACAATTGCCAAAATTGTAAGGTATATTAGCTGTGGGGAATGGTTATATGATAATAGTGAATTAATTGGACAAACATTACAACCGGTAGTTCAGTATTACAGTAGGTTTTACGACCACCAAGGATGATTGGGGTTAGAAGTGAAATTTTAAAGTTGACGTTTTTTTTATCAGTAAATCGCAAATTCAAAAAATAAAAATGACTAAAAACAAAACAATAACAATTGTGCGTGATGCATGTGC
>NW_024537381.1:46599-59099 GCF_016097555.1 Gigantopelta aegis | reverse complement strand
GTGGCTATACCATCACGTTTTTGTTTGTTTGTTTTTTTTTGTTTTTTTTTGTACTGAAACGAATTTAATATTGAAATTAATGTCCGGCATACTTCGTAATTCACCCGAATCATGTCGTATACCCTCGACATAATCCCGAATGTTTCAAATTCTTTTCAAATCACTGGCATGATTTTGCAAGTAAGGCTTTGATTGGTCGAATGAAAGATCAACTGGATATGAGCTCCAATGGGCTGCTGTTAGATCCACATATAATAGTGGAGCTAATTTTAATTAGATTGTCATAGGAAGGACACGTGTAATAACAAGTGTTATGGCGTAATTTTGGAAAACGACGTCATAACATGACGTTGAGTCCCCAGTCCTAGCTCATGTTTGCATGTGAAATATGACGTTGTTTCCTTCTAGCTATGGTTGAAATATTTTAAGAGGGCCCTTGTTCGTCATTAAAAATAACAATAATAATATGAATAATAAAGTAATTATTACACTCGCCTGTGTGTTGTACTGATTTTACGAAACTCGTGTCAGGATTCATATATTACCCTCGCTCTCGCTCGAGGAATACACGAATCCTGACACGAGTTTCGTAAAATTAGTACGACACACAAGCTCCTTTAATAATCCAGGGGCGTAGGCTGGCGGGTTCGGGGGGTTCGAATATGAACCAAGTAGACCTTTTCTATTTTGATTTTGCACCACAAGAAACTCCATATGTATAAACCTGTATGTTTTAGTTCTGAAAGCGGACCATTTGCTTCAGCGTCCGAACCCCCTCCCCCCTCCCCCCTCCCCAGCCTTTGCCCCTATTTATACAGCGGATGACTTGAAAACGATAGTAATGACAAGGGTTTTTTTTGTGGTTTTTTTTTTTTTTTAGTTCATTCCGGAAAAGAAAATTATCTAATGATTTTTAAAAACAAATGCGACGGCAGAGCCAGCATTAACGTCCGCAAATGTGCAAATACAACATAGTTATCCACTAGTTATAAACTACATTGTGACTAGTAATTTTTCTTTAATATGAACGAGTATTATATCTTGTACAAACATACATCAAAATGTTATTGACATAAACTGTAAGAGAGTTACATTTACGACTTCGAAACATACCTTCATATTATCCGAAATATGAAAACTGGTGGAATTAACATTTTGTTTTGGACTTCCACGCAACTAATTGATGTATTTAATTGAGTTGTAAGTGTAGACGAATTTATATAACAGTGTTACCGCTTCGTCTAAAATGCCAGTTATAGACCTATTACCAAATACAATACATACAAATAGTACTGATGACAATTATGTTTTGGTTAACTTATACCTTTGATGTTATTTTGTAATTAGTTATTCCATGAATGTTTCTTGGATTTAGTTTTAATCAGTTGTATGTACGTCTGTTTTTCTCTGTTATTTTCTAATTAGTTATAGGTACGAGTGTTTCTCAGTTTCATTGTTTATGCGTTATATGTACGAGTGTTTTTCTGTGTTATTTTCTAATGTGTTATAGGTAAGAGTGTTTCTCTGTTTTATTTTCTAATCAGTTATATGGACGAGTGTTTCTCTGTGTTATCTTCTAATCAGTTATAAGCACGAGTGTTTCGCTGTGTTACCTTCTAATCAGTTCTTTGTAAGAGTGTTTCGCTGATTTACCTTCTAATCAGTTATATCTAAGAGTGTTTCGCTGTGTTACCTTCTAATCAGTTATATGTACGAATGTTTCTGTGTGTTATTTTCTACTCAGTTATATGTACGAGTATTTGTCTGCGAATTTTCTAATCAGTTATATGTACGAGTGTTTATATGTGTTAACTTCTATTCAGTTATATGCACGAGTGTTTCTTTGTGTCATCTTCTAATCAGTTATATGTACAAGTGTTCGTGTTATCTTCTAATCGGTTATATGTACGAATGTGTTTGTGTTATTTTCTAATCAGTTATATGTCCGGATATTTTTATGTACTTTCCTCTAATTAGATATATGTAAGAGTGTTTTTGTCTGTTAACTTCTAATCAGTTATATATACGAGTGTTTATCTGTGTTATTTTCTAATGTGTTATATGTACGAGTGTTTATGTTATCTTCTAATCAGTTATATGCACGATTATTTTCTGTGCTTTCCTCTAATCAGATATATGTACGAGTGTTTCTCTGTTAATTTCTAATTAGTTATATGTACGAGTGTTTTTCTCTGTTATCTTCTAATCCGTTATATGTACTAGTGTTTTTCTTTGTTATCTTCTAATCAGTTCTATGTACGAGTGTTTCTCTATGTTATTTTCTAATGTGTTATATGTACGAGCGTTTCTCTGTTATATGTACTTTTTTTTCTAATGTGTTATATGTACGAATATTTATCTGTGTAATCTTGTAAATAGATATATGTGCAAGTGTTTCTCTGTGTTATCTTCTAATCAGTTATATGTGCAAGTGTTCACCTACATTATATTCTAATCAGATAAATGCAAGAGTGTTTCTTGATGTTATTTTCAGTTTGTGATTATGACCACTATGGCTCTCTGTGCAGTGCAGGTTGCTCCAACAGACACTGTGATCAGACTAACGGAATATCCAGGTGTGACAAACTAACTGGGCGATGTGACACTGGGTGTGAATCAGGCTGGACTGGACCAGATTGTACAAAGAGTAAGATCATTATTACGTTCATAAACATTATATTAACTTATTACAATATTTTCACGACTTCTTTTAATAATCGTTCGTTTACCATTATTAACATTTTCACAAGCGCAGAAACAGTACGCTGAGGAGCGGTTAGGGTAATAACAACGTACAGTTGTATACCAAAAATGGTTCTTTTCAACTCGATGTTTAAACATCGTACTATTTATAATCATTGTTGGTAGTCTAGTCTACATATATATATATATATACAGTGGACTCTGTCTAAACCAGATTCTGTGTAATCCGGATCTCTGCGTAAACCGGTCCATTTCTAAAGCCCCGTCCAGCTACCGTTTATCTCTTAGGTATAAATCTCTGCCTAATCCGTACTCTGTCTACTCGGGACTCCGGATCAAAAATCAAGAACGAAAGAACCGTTCATGCATTAAATACCTCTGTCTACACCAGATTGGGATTTGACTGAACGACGGGCTGCTTAATTAGTTGAACAATGATCGTCACTTGCCGAGTAATCAGGAAGCCGTCGCAAGATCAAATACAAAATGTAATCACACTGTGTGAAGTTTACTCTTATTGTGGTAGGCCGTTAGATCTGGATTTGAATGAAATCTGTCTAAACCGGTCCTTTATGTAAACCGGACTATTTCGACGGTACGAAGTGAATCCGGTTTAGACAGAGTCCACTGTATATATATTATATATATAACTTGAGGTACAAAAATAGATTTTAAAATATGCCAAAACTACTTCGCAGTATATTGTTAACATTTCACTGTTTGCAATATTATAGAATGTGAAATATCAGAACTGTTTTGTAGTTTATTATTAATATTATATAATATAAAAACACTGGAACTATTATTAATATTACAGAATGTCCACATGGTACATTTGGCAAAGGTTGTAAAAAATCCTGCGAAAACAGACATTGTCTTGAAAACTCGCTATGTGATCACGTGGCTGGGAAGTGTGTCGGTGGCTGTGATCGGGGATATGAACCACCTGATTGCACTATGAGTACGTATGTTAAATCAAACATCTATGATTGGGGCAATATAGTCACTATTAAATTATTTCAATTATATGGCAAAAGCCAATTTTAATTAAATACAAAAATTAGTATATAGTTTATTGTTTGTTTAATCAAACGATTTTAACTGAAAGAGTGAATTAGTTACATCATTTCAATTATTTGACAACACCTAATATATAAATAAATAACCAGCGAACAAATAAAAAAATGAACACACAAATAAATAAATAAATCCATGAAGGTGCATTTTATTGTTTGTATAATCAAATGTGTTTACCTAAAATTACATCAGTTAGTGTACCGGCCTCTCTCACTAATTGGTAATAATTAACCACTAACCCACTTTCCTGCCTATACAGTCCAGATAGCTGAGAGGTGTGCCCAGGGCAGCGTGCATGAACCTTAATTCGATATATGCACGACAAGAAATTGAAATGAATAAAGATACGTGTGCGAGTGAACCTTAATTTGATATAGGCACGTCAAATACTACCTGTCACACTGTATTGGTACTTTTTAACTAAACATATTTATCAAACTGTATCGATATTTCTAGACTGCAAATACATCTATCACACCTCATTAATATTTTCAGACTGTAAAGATACCTTTTACACTTTACTGATAGTTACATATTGTAAGTTGACCCGTCACTCTACTAATTGGTTCAGACGATACAGAAATATATTATACTGTGTTGTTTCACTGTAAATATATCTATCACACTGGATTGATATTTCCACACTGTACAGGGTGTATACTACCAAATCAAATCCCATAGACGACAATAGTAACAAATGTGGCTAAAACTCCTACCTGCAGCGTATCAATCGACATAAGCGTCACGGATATAAATACTACCACCCCTCACCCTTAAAGTGAATCAGAAAAAAATGGGGGTCAAGCTGCGCATTTCTGAGATAACGGGTAGCCTCTATGACTACACTAGGTCCGCAAAAAATTCGTGTACTTTTTTTACAGGTACCCCATACATGTTTCAAGGGCAATGCTACTTTACACAGTGGTACTACATGAAATAAAATGCATACATTTTTGCCCAAATGAAACTTTTTGTTATACAACCAACACACTCACATTTATCACCAATCACAGGACTTGTGGTGTACACTTCTCTATCAAAAGTTGGGAGTACCTCGAACTTTGACCCTGCCGGAAGTTATTTGGTTTAGTACTACCTATAGGGACCTATCATACTATCATGATATTTTTCAGACTATCACATTATTGTAAACATTAATATTTACCATTTAATATTATACCGTAGAACACTATCCTGAGCTGTTTGGGTCGTAGGTTCAAACCCTCTCAGTGTACGCATTAAGTTTTCCCCTATCGTATCTACTGCGCCACGACCGTGGTATATACTGTTGCATATAAAAAGAGACCTTGCTACTGTTGGAAAAATGGAATGGAATATGCTTTCTGGAAGACTATTTGACATGATTATCAAGTGACTGTTTCAGCATATCATTCAGATAAATTGTGTTTTGGATTTTTCGGTCTACAGATTTGAGTTTGTTTACACAAGCTTCGAATTAATATTTAACATTGAATGTTTTTGCTAGCATGTGACACTGGCCTGTATGGCGCCGATTGTTCACGTATCTGCTCAGGAAGACATTGTCTGAATAAAGCTGCGAGTTGTAATCACGTGACTGGTTCATGCGGAGGAAAGTGTGAAGAATCCTGGAGAGGAAAAGACTGTACTGGTTTGTTCTTTTTGTTGTAATTTATGGTTAAACTCAAATGTGTCCAGGATGGTAGTCGATTGTACCGGTAAGTTAATATTTATATGTTATGTTCTAAATAGCGTATATAACGACAGCGACAACTTAAAATAAGTTCGCCATAGTTCGTTTGCTACAAAAGGGATCCGATGCATTGACATGTAAATATATAGTAAATAAAGCCAAAACATATGTATGTATGTATGTATGTATTTATGTATGCATGTAAGGTGTATGTGTATGTGTATGTGTATGTGTATGTGTATGTGTATGTGTATGTGTATGTGTATGTATGTATGTATGCAGTTAACAGAGCCATTTTAATGACTAAAATCATACATTAAATATATGTTATTGTTTTCAATATATATATTCAAGGGGGTTTTGGTCATTCTAAGATGTGTATTATATGAAACTTAAATTTGTATTCCTATTTAATGTTGTTGGATTGGGTGGGGGGGGGGGGGGGCTTTTGTACGTAATTACTGGAAAATAAAATATGGATATACAAGCAGTAGGACAATAGACACGTTGTACATACAAAAGACTAATATTAAAAACAAGAAAAATATTCAATGTGTTAATTGTCGTTAAAAGGAACTATTAGTCGGAAACATAACTGGTAATGTTAACGAACATGTCCTAAGTTCTTTAACATTACCAGTTTGGCCACTTTGATTGTATCTACTTGTATCTTCTGTCTCACACAGGGTGTGACGGGAAATTCGGCAGAGATTGCAGCTATTCCTGCAGTGACAGGAAGTGTAGAGACCCCCCAGCGCCATGTCATCATGTGACTGGATCGTGCAATGGGCCGTGTGTTGCTGGTTGGCAAGGAATAGCCTGCAATGTGGGTGTGACCGAGTCTACAGGTAAGGGGGGGGGGGGGGGGGGGGGTCACCTGATACAATATTAATGTTACTTTCTTAGGTGACTCACGCGGACATATATACATTGATATATACAACTATGCACCTGGAAAAACATTAAGCGTCGACTGCTAATTTGGCCATGAGGTGGATCTCAAATCTCTGGCATAGACACCAGAACGTGCTATTTCCTGAAAAAAGTCATTATGTCTTCGATAAATAGGTACAGCCAATAATAATGACATTTTAGGAAGTGGAACTTATATTCGTGGACATTCTATTGTGTGCCGAAGACTGTTGTAGCTTAAATGATCAGCATGGCGCAGCATGATTCATTGTGATTAGATTGCCTATAACGTGCCCTCTTCCTCCATATAGATGTCTTGTGCGTTCCTGGGGTTGGTTTTCCAATGATGATTCTTGCTCTTCTAGACTGCTTCTGGTGGGCCCATCTTCTGTATATTAGGTTCCTTGGTGTCCTAAATGAGTTCCAGCGGATTGAGGTCTGGACTCGCGTTGGGCCAAGAGAGGTCGTGATGTTTTCTGTTGTAGGAATTATCTTACCTGCTGAAAATGGTGAGGTATCGCATGTAGATATATCTGGTAGTCAGTGTGGTTACTAGAATGTCCCACAACGATCGGATCCAGGATTTGACACCTGCACGTTTCTCCCGTACGATTCCTCTTGATCAAGGACCTCTGTCGGACGATTGTTAGCGTGGATAGCCATTTTGGTTGTTGTTGTTGTTGTTTTGCGTCCATACCCAAATATGTCCTCAGGATCAATCTACGTCTCCCAAACGCCATGCCAAACGATGGCATAGAACGCTTGAACATTCTCCTTGTCCTAAAACCTGATAATTACACATAAATCCCGCCCAGTGCATTTCCTTCTTTATTTTATCTGTATCTAACAGCCACCTGTTCACTGCGACCAGCGGCCACTATTTTGGACCAAAATGAATGGTTAAATCTGCTATAACGGCCACAAAAGTACAATGACACTATTGTTTGCCCAAAATGGTCAGAAGAAGATATATATATATATATATATATATATATATATATATATATATATATATATATATATCTATATACAGTCGATTTTCGATAACTCGATCTTGTTAGGGACGAGGAAATAGTTCGAGTTTCAGGGAGTTCGAGTTTTCGAAATTAATATATAATAAGAGTTCAAATTTGAAATTGCATTGCAGCTGGTTGCAGCATTGCAGCTGGTTTATTTTACTTAATATTGTAAGAAGCCTTTGAGAGCAAAAACAAACAGCACTAACAATTATTACAACTGCTCTTTGAAGTTAACCAGACTGCGTCTGTAATTAAGTATTACGTAGCGAGGCTCTCCATCACAGACGAACACTGATAACCAAACAGGACCATTTCATTCCGCTTAGTCGGCGATCTATTATCACCCTAATTATCACCCTAATCCTGGACAGCCAAGACCACCCGAGAACGAGTGTTGTTTGATTGTTATATTGGTAGTATTTTGTATTATGCATCGGAAGTATGGGGTTCACACAAGCGAGCTAATATTGAGCGTATTCATATGGAATTTTGTAATAAACTATTGGGTGTTAACAAATCTACATGTAATGTAATGATTTATGTGGAACTTGGTCGTTATCCATTAAGATACCAGCGGATATATAATATGATTCAATACTGGTATAAGCTGTTGGTGACATCTAATTGTATATTGTAAAAATGTTATGAATTTTTGTATGACAGAGTACAACATTATAAAGAACAAAACTGGCTATACCACATTAAAAAGGAATTGATTAATTTGGGTTTGGGGGGATATATGGTTTAATCAAGTACTATATCCTGGATGTTTATCTGTAATCAAACAAATAATTCTAGACCAACCTATGCAATATATGAGGAGTGAACTTGATATTTCGCCAAAATGTATTATGTACAAATATTTTACAGATACATTCAATCTGCAATTTTATTTACGGAAACCACTTCCAGTACTTTATAGAAAATATGTGTCAACATTTAGAATGTCATCTCATATGTTAGCAATTGAAACTGGCAGATATAGTCATACACAGCGACATGATAGATTATGTTGTCACTGTTTAAATGTTATGGAAGATGAGTTTCATTTTATCTTAAAATGCCCCTTATATACGGATTTGAGAACAAAATACATTAAACCTTATTACTGGAAAAAAACATAATTTTTTAAGCTACTGCAATTATATAATGTACCAAATTCTAAAACTTTATGTAATTTTGGAAAATATTTATATAAAGCAGTTAAATTAAGAAAAGACGTTTTTTAAGGCATTTTCCGTATGTGTGTAGTTTATTTGTTTCATGTGACATGTATGTTTTCTTGTTTATTGAAGTTTGTTCTCCTGTGGTTATGTATTTTTGTTTATATATGACCAGATGAGCTGTAAAGCTTAATGTGAATAAAGAACTTGACTGCTTGTTTGACATGATTGACAATACATTCGTCTTTAAAATACTATCGGCAATGACAGTTTGATCAATTCACATGCGTCGAGTTTTAGAGGTGCATACTCTATTAAATCTTTATGGCGGGACCAAAGAATTAGGTCGAGAGATCGAAGTTATTGAGTTTTCGAAGTTTGAGTTTTCGAAGGTCGTTATTACTAGTTCGTATAGCAACTCAGCCGGGACCGTCGCTTCAAGTCGAGATATCAAAGTTTTTGAGATATTGAAGGTGGAGTGATCGAAGTTTGACTGTGTGTGTATATATATATATATATATATATATATATATATATATCGACCTGTCCCAGTCACACAAAAATATATTGTTGTACTAAAGTCGAAACAACGCGTCATTAATCGTGTGTGCATCTTATGTCTGCATTATATATATATATATATATATATATATATATATATATATATATATATATATATATATATGTCGGTAATTTAAGGTGACATGCTATTGGTTGAAGTAAGGATTGCATTGATCTTATACATGTATATTCGACCTATCGACACTGACAGGTGTGATTTCTGCTAGTCACGACAGTACGACAGTATGTTCAGCCATTGCACATAGACAAACCAACCGTTTTGTTAATGTAGAATGATTTCTTACCTGCAATCGTTTGCGTGTCGTGCACTAATTTAATGTAAGGTAAGGTAACAGAATGCAGTGAAAACCAATCAACGATAAATTACTTTTTCATAAAGTGTGTTACAGTGTATTTCAGCAAAACGTATTAAATGTATCCTTTGTATAACCTTTTCTTTGAATAACATTTTTTATGTAGTAAAACAATATGTTTTTCTCTTTATTTTATATTTTTATGACGACTGTTTATACTTTATGCATTCCAGTTGAGTAATGATTTTTATAGTAAATTATTTTATTGGTATTTTCCTTCAACTGTATATAACAGCCACCGGTCCCTAACGGCCACTTTTGCCAGGTCCCTTGAGTGGCCGTTATATACAGGTTCGACTGTAAAGTAACTATTTTAATAGGAGAACGCACATGTTTGACCACAATAGAATTAAATCTCAGGAATTTACTGATCAGATAAAACAACGTTTTATGACATCAAACACCGTCACATTTAGCACTAATGGCGGAACTGGTACAGTTTTCTGTGCATTTATAAGTTGGGAGCACTTTAAACGAAGGTACAAAAAAGAAAGACATTTTCTAGGTGACTCACATAATATGCAGCGATGATAAACGACCGGTGTACTGTGCATCAGTGCAATGTGTGTCTGAACTAGGTATTTCCAATTTGGAAAATATCTTCCATATTTACGTTTCTCATGAGCTCTCGTTGTGTTGGTTTGTCAAGCTAGTCTAGGGCGTTGTAGTCCACCTTCTATATTTGTTGGCACCCCTACCCAATATGGGTCCGCCCAATATAAGATATTGGTTACGCCAATGAAAAGTAGGGTGATTTAAAGCCCTGTTTGTAATACACGCTTTAGTTCTTATAGTTTTAAAGCATATATCCTTCCTTGTGATAATATAATATTGCATTGATCACACTTGTGATGTTTTATTTTTATTTAGACGGTGGGTCCACGATTGTTGCAATGGCTGCTATAATAGGAATACTTTGCATAATACTGATTGCAGTTTCTGGGACCTTCTTCTGGTAAGTGTTTTCTTTTCTTCCTTCTTTTAACAGTAAGACACTAGAGTGCATTCAATTTTGAAAATAAACACGTATTTATGAGTACAGCGCAGGTGCCAAAAACGAAACATAGAAGACATCATTTTAACATCCGTCACAAACGCAAAATAAAACTAATTGGTAACAACATATAAAAGAAGAAATACATAAATAAATAACAATCAACGGGTCTCGGTATTGTAATTGCTCAGCCATCGGACTTATGGCGTGTAGGTACTGGGTTCGCATCCCGGTACCGGCTTCCTCCTACTTGTTTCTCACTAATCGCTATCTAACCCACTCTTCTGGACAGACCGCCAAGATAGTATAATTGTGTGCCCAGGTCAGCGTTCTTGAACCTTTATTGGATATAATCATGAAATAGATATTTATTAAAATAAACAAACGAGCACTCCTTTATTTGATAATTCCAGGTACGTCAGACGGCACAGGACGACATCAGGATCTATAACTAAAGAAAAGACCAGTGTAGAAAACAAAGATGGCGGACACTATGAAAACGTGGGCAGGCAGACCGGTCGAAAACGAGACACCGCGAGAGTTGACGTTTCACATGAGAGCGGCTATGTGAATTCACAGAAGTCACGTGGTACAGATGATGTTCCGCTGCGCCCCATAGGTGATAGTCATGAAAGTGGTAACATTAACGAAGGACAAGATATCCAGCTGAACGAATATGAAGATATCGATTCATCAGAATCAACGCAGAATGCCTACGATAAAATAACAAGTTAAAGGCATCCGCTTCATTTCTGACAACCGCCACACTGACGACTGAAGGATAACTATTTTGGGGCGAACACCACGTCATTATTTTGTTTCATTAATAGCTGACAAGGAGTTTCAATAATTTGTTCCATATGAGTTTGTACAGCATAGCCTGCTCCATATTTTGTCAGTAACAATGAAAATACGTTTTCTATTCCATATAGGTTAGTTTGTTTAAATGTAATTGTGTCCGGAGGACATCATTGTTTGCTCAATACTTCGTTTGTTAATATCATATAAATAAGTTTTCTTTTCATGGAGGAAAGCATAGTGCTTGCTTTATAGTTCGTTTGTTCAATAACATATAAATAGTTTTCAATTTGTTAATATGGAGGACAGCATTGCCTGCTCGATAAAGGTTAGTTGATTTAAATGTAATTGTGTTTGGAGAACGACAATGTCTGCTCTATATTACGTTTGTTGAAATTTTTTAAAATAATTTTCTAAACGTTATGGAGGACAGCATTTCCTGCTATATAGTTCATTTGTTCAATAAAATATAAATAGCTTTCAAATCGTTAAGAAGGAAAGCATATGGCCTTCTCCATAGTTCATTTGTTAAATAAAACATAGTTTCGTGTGGGTTGTATGGAGGAAAGAATATGACCTGCTCCACAGTTCGTTTTTTCAATAAAATGTAAATAGTTTCCTGGGTTTTTTTTTTTTATGGAGGTTAATTTATTTAAATGTAAGTATGTCTGGAAAACCACACTGGAATGCCTGCTCCATAATTCGTTTGTTCAATAAAATGTTAATATATGTATTTGTTTTAATGGAGGACAGCATATTGACTTGTTCTATAGTTGGTTTGTTCAATAGCATATACATATTTTCTGTGGGTTTTCTTATGGAGACCACCGTTGCATGTTCGAAATTGGTTAGTTTATTTAAATGTAATTGTATGTTGAGGACAATATTGCCTGCTCCATAGTTCGTTTGTTCAATAAAATATAAATAGTTGTATACTAGTATTTGCTTTTTATAGAGGACAGCAAAGGAAAAGGACCATGTGTCTGATAACCTGCCCATGCCGGCTTGTCCATCCACGAGGACTTCCAGCGTGAATGTATTCATACATAATCCCTTCTGATGGTCCCCCAGTAGAAAGTAGGGTGGACCTACCTAAGATACCGAACCTTACCCATCTCAAACGTTGAGAATAATGTGGCGGCCACAACAACTCCGTATTACAAATACTTTGCTACGCCGAACACGATTGTCCAAAATGTCATGTCCCACACTCAAACAGTCATATTC